>NW_027102556.1:0-232344 GCF_035609145.1 Eleutherodactylus coqui | reverse complement strand
TCATAATGGAATTTTGCATTATGACATCATAATGGAATTTTACATTATGACATCATAATGGAATTTTGCATTATGACATCATAATGGAATTTTGCATTATGACATAATGGAATTTAACATTATGACATCATAATGGAATGTTACATTATGACATCATAATGGAACGTTACATTATGACATTATAATGGAACTTTACATTATGACATCATAATGGAATTTTACATTATGACATCATAATGGAATTTTGCATTATGACATCATAATGGAATTTTACATTATGACATCATAATGGAATTTTGCATTATGACATCATAATGGAATTTTACATTATGACATAATGGAATTTTGCATTATGACATCATAATGGAATCTTACATTATGACATCATAATGGAATTTTGCATTATGACATCATAATGGAATCTTACATTATGACATCATAATGGAATTTTGCATTATGACATCATAATGGAATTTTGCATTATGACATCATAATGGAATTTTACATTATGACATCATAATGGAATTTTGCATTATGACATCATAATGGAATGTTGCATTATGACATCATAATGGAATGTTACATTATGACATCATAATGGAATTTTGCATTATGACATCATAATGGAATTTTACTTTATGACATCATAATGGAATTTTACATTATGACATCATAATGGAATTTTACATTATGACATCATAATGGAATTTTGCATTATGACATCATAATGGAATTTTGCATTATGACATGATAATGGAATTTTCCATTATGACATCATAATGGAATTTTACATTATGACATCATAATGGAATTTTGCATTATGACATCATAATGGAATTTTACATTATGACATCATAATGGAATTTTGCATTATGACATCATAATGGAATTTTACATTATGACATCATAATGGAATTTTGCATTATGACATCATAATGGAATTTTGCATTATGACATGATAATGGAATTTTACATTATGACATCATAATGGAATTTTACATTATGACATCATAATGGAATTTTGCATTATGACATCATAATGGAATGTTACATTATGACATCATAATGGAATGTTACATTATGACATCATAATGGAATTTTACATTATGACATCATAATGGAATTTTGCATTATGACATCAAGATGGAACTTTACATTATGACATCATAATGGAATTTTGCATTATGACATCATAATGGATATTTACATTATGACATCATAATGGAATGTTACATTATGACATCATAATGGAATTTTGCATTATGACATCATAATGGAATTTTACATTATGACATCATAATGGAATTTTGCATTATGACATCATAATGGAATTTTACATTATGACAACATAATGGAATTTTGCATTATGACATCATAATGGAATTTTACATTATGACATCATAATGGAATTTTGCATTATGACATCATAATGGAATTTTGCATTATGACATCATAATCGAATGTTACATTATGACATCATAATGGAATTTTGCATTATGACATCATAATGGAATGTTACATTATGACATCATAATGGAATTTTGCATTATGACATCATAATGGAATCTTACATTATGACATAATGGAATTTTGCATTATGACATCATAATGGAATCTTACATTATGACATCATAATGGAATTTTGCATTATGACATCATAATGGAATCTTACATTATGACATCATAATGGAATTTTACATTATGACATTATAATGGAATTTTACACTATGACATCATAATGGAATGTTACATTATGACATCATAATGGAATTTTGCATTATGACATCATAATGGAATTTTACATTATGACATCATAATGGAATTTTGCATTATGACATCATAATGGAATGTTGCATTATGACATCATAATGGAATGTTACATTATGACATCATAATGGAATTTTGCACTATGACATCATAATGGAATTTTACATTATGACATCATAATGGAATTTTAAATTATGACATCATAATGGAATTTTGCATTATGACATCATAATGGAATTTTGCATTATGACATCATAATAAAATTTTGCATTATGACATCATAATGGAATTTTACATTATGACATCATAATGGAATTTTGCATTATGACATCATAATGGAATTTTGCATTATGACATCATAATGGAATTTTGCATTATGACATCATAATGGAACTTTACATTATGACATCATAATGTAATTTTACATTATGACATCATAATGTAATTTTGCATTATGACATCATAATGGAATGTTACATTACGACATCATAATGGAATTTTGCATTATGACATCATAATGGAATCTTACATTATGACATCATAATGGAATTTTGCATTATGACATCATAATGGAATCTTACATTATGACATCATAATGGAATTTTGCATTATGATATCATAATGGAATGTTACATTATGACATCATAATGGAATTTTGCATTATGACATCATCATGGAATTTTACATTATGGCATCATAATGGAGTTTTACATTATGACATCATAATGGAGTTTTACATTATGACATCATAATGGAATTTTGCATTATGGCATCATAATGGAGTTTTACATTATGACATCATAATGGAATTTTGCATTATGACATCATAATGGAATTTTGCATTATGACATCATAATGGAATTTTGCATTATGACATCATAATGGAATGTTACATTATGACATCATAATGGAATTTTGCATTATGACATCATAATGGAATGTTGCATTATGACATCATAATGGAATTTTACATAATGACATCATAATGGAATTTTGCATTATGACATCATAATGGAATGTTGCATTATGACATCAAAATGGAATGTTACATTATGACATCATAATGGAATTTTGCATTATGACATCATAATGGAATGTTACATTATGACATCATAATGGAATTTTACATTATGACATCATAATGGAATTTTACACTATGACATCATAATGGAATGTTACATTATGACATCATAATGGAATTTTGCATTATGACATCATAATGGAATTTTACATTATGACATCATAATGGAATTTTGCATTATGACATCATAATGGAATGTTGCATTATGACATCATAATCGAATGTTACATTATGACATCATAATGGAATTTTGCATTATGACATCATAATGGAATGTTACATTATGACATCATAATGGAATTTTGCATTATGACATCATAATGGAATCTTACATTATGACATAATGGAATTTTGCATTATGACATCATAATGGAATCTTACATTATGACATCATAATGGAATTTTGCATTATGACATCATAATGGAATGTTACATTATGACATCATAATGGAATTTTGCATTATGACATCATAATGGAATGTTACATTATGACATCATAATAGAATTTTGCACTATGACATCATAATGGAATTTTACATTATGACATCATAATGGAATTTTAAATTATGACATCATAATGGAATTTTGCATTATGACATCATAATGGAATTTTGCATTATGACATCATAAGGGAATTTTACATTATGACATCATAATGGAATTTTGCATTATGGCATCATAATAGAATTTTACATTGTGACATCATAATCGAATTTTGCATTATGACATCATAATGGAATGTTACATTATGACATCATAATGGAATGTTACATTATGACATCATAATGGAATCTTACATTATGACATAATGGAATTTTGCATTATGACATCATAATGGAATCTTACATTATGACATAATGGAATTTTGCATTATGACATCATAATGGAATCTTACATTATGACATCATAATGGAATTTTGCATTATGACATCATAATGGAATTTTGCATTATGACATCATAATGGAATTTTACTTTATGACATCATAATGGAATTTTACATTATGACATCATAATGGAATTTTACATTATGACATCATAATGGAATTTTGCATTATGACATCATAATGGAATTTTGCATTATGACATGATAATGGAATTTTCCATTATGACATCATAATGGAATGTTACATTATGACATCATAATGGAATTTTGCATTATGACATCATAATGGAATTTTGCATTATGACATCATAATGGAATGTTACATTATGACATCATAATGGATTTTTACATTATGACATCATAATGGAATTTTGCATTATGACATCATAATGGAATTTCGCATTATGACATCATAATGGAATTTTACATTATGACATCATAAAGGAGTTTAACATTATGACATCATAATGGAGTTTTGCATTATGACATCATAATGGAATTTTGCATTATGGCATCATAATGGAAAGTTACATTATGACATCATAATGGAATTTGACATTATGACATCATAATGGTATTTGACATTATGACATCATAATGGAATTTTGCATTATGACATCATAATGGAAAGTTACATTATGACATCATAATGGAATTTTACATTATGACATCATAATGGAATTTTACATTATGACATCATAATGGAATTTTACATTATGACATCATAATGGAATTTTGCATTATGACATCATAATGGAATTTTGCATTATGACATAATGGAATTTAACATTATGACATCATAATGGAATGTTACATTATGACATCATAATGGAACGTTACATTATGACATTATAATGGAACTTTACATTATGACATCATAATGGAATTTTACATTATGACATCATAATGGAATTTTGCATTATGACATCATAATGGAATTTTGCATTATGACATCATAATGGAAAGTTACATTATGACATCATAATGGAATTTTACATTATGACATCATAATGGAATTTTACATTATGACATCATAATGGAATTTTACATTATGACATCATAATGGAATTTTGCATTATGACATCATAATGGAATTTTACATTATGACATCATAATGGAATTTTACATTATGACATCATAATGGAATTTTGCATTATGACATCATAATGGAATGTTACATTATGACATCATAATGGAATGTTACATTATGACATCATAATGGAATTTTACATTATGACATCATAATGGAATTTTGCATTATGACATCAAGATGGAACTTTACATTATGACATCATAATGGAATTTTGCATTATGACATCATAATGGATATTTACATTATGACATCATAATGGAATGTTACATTATGACATCATAATGGAATTTTGCATTATGACATCATAATGGAATTTTACATTATGACATCATAATGGAATTTTGCATTATGACATCATAATGGAATTTTACATTATGACAACATAATGGAATTTTGCATTATGACATCATAATGGAATTTTACATTATGACATCATAATGGAATTTTGCATTATGACATCATAATGGAATTTTGCATTATGACATCATAATCGAATGTTACATTATGACATCATAATGGAATTTTGCATTATGACATCATAATGGAATGTTACATTATGACATCATAATGGAATTTTGCATTATGACATCATAATGGAATCTTACATTATGACATAATGGAATTTTGCATTATGACATCATAATGGAATCTTACATTATGACATCATAATGGAATTTTGCATTATGACATCATAATGGAATCTTACATTATGACATCATAATGGAATTTTACATTATGACATTATAATGGAATTTTACACTATGACATCATAATGGAATGTTACATTATGACATCATAATGGAATTTTGCATTATGACATCATAATGGAATTTTACATTATGACATCATAATGGAATTTTGCATTATGACATCATAATGGAATGTTGCATTATGACATCATAATGGAATGTTACATTATGACATCATAATGGAATTTTGCACTATGACATCATAATGGAATTTTACATTATGACATCATAATGGAATTTTAAATTATGACATCATAATGGAATTTTGCATTATGACATCATAATGGAATTTTGCATTATGACATCATAATGGAATTTTGCATTATGACATCATAATGGAATTTTACATTATGACATCATAATGGAATTTTGCATTATGACATCATAATGGAATTTTGCATTATGACATCATAATGGAATTTTGCATTATGACATCATAATGGAACTTTACATTATGACATCATAATGTAATTTTACATTATGACATCATAATGTAATTTTGCATTATGACATCATAATGGAATGTTACATTACGACATCATAATGGAATTTTGCATTATGACATCATAATGGAATCTTACATTATGACATCATAATGGAATTTTGCATTATGACATCATAATGGAATCTTACATTATGACATCATAATGGAATTTTGCATTATGATATCATAATGGAATGTTACATTATGACATCATAATGGAATTTTGCATTATGACATCATCATGGAATTTTACATTATGGCATCATAATGGAGTTTTACATTATGACATCATAATGGAGTTTTACATTATGACATCATAATGGAATTTTGCATTATGGCATCATAATGGAGTTTTACATTATGACATCATAATGGAATTTTGCATTATGACATCATAATGGAATTTTGCATTATGACATCATAATGGAATTTTGCATTATGACATCATAATGGAATGTTACATTATGACATCATAATGGAATTTTGCATTATGACATCATAATGGAATGTTGCATTATGAAATCATAATGGAATTTTACATAATGACATCATAATGGAATTTTGCATTATGACATCATAATGGAATTTTGCATTATGACATCATAATGGAATGTTGCATTATGACATCAAAATGGAATGTTACATTATGACATCATAATGGAATTTTGCATTATGACATCATAATGGAATGTTACATTATGACATCATAATGGAATTTTACATTATGACATCATAATGGAATTTTACACTATGACATCATAATGGAATGTTACATTATGACATCATAATGGAATTTTGCATTATGACATCATAATGGAATTTTACATTATGACATCATAATGGAATTTTGCATTATGACATCATAATGGAATGTTGCATTATGACATCATAATGGAATGTTACATTATGACATCATAATGGAATTTTGCATTATGACATCATAATGGAATTTTACATTATGACATCATAATGGAATTTTGCATTATGACATCATAATGGAATTTTACATTATGACATCATAATGGAATTTTGCATTATGACATCATAATGGAATTTTGCATTATGACATCATAATCGAATGTTACATTATGACATCATAATGGAATTTTGCATTATGACATCATAATGGAATGTTACATTATGATGTCATAATGGAATTTTGCATTATGACATCATAATGGAATCTTACATTATGACATCATAATGGAATTTTGCATTATGATATCATAATGGAATGTTACATTATGACATCATAATGGAATTTTGCATTATGACATCATAATGGAATGTTGCATTATGACATCATAATGGAATTTTACATTATGACATCATAATGGAATTTTACATTATGACATCATAATGGAATTTTACATTATGACATCATAATGGAATTTTGCATTATGACATCATAATGGAATTTCGCATTATGACATCATAATGGAATTTTACATTATGACATCATAATGGAATTTTACATTATGACATCATAATGGAATTTTGCATTATGACATCATAATCGAATGTTACATTATGACATCATAAATGAATTTTACATTATGACATCATAATGGAATTTTACATTATGACATCATAATGGAATTTTGCATTATGACATCATAATGGAATTTTGCATTATGACATCATAATGGAATTTTGCATTATGACATCATAATGGAATCTTACATTACGACATCATAATGGAATTTTGCATTATGATATCATAATGGAATGTTACATTATGACATCATAATGGAATTTTGCATTATGACATCATCATGGAATTTTACATTATGGCATCATAATGGAGTTTTACATTATGACATCATAATGGAGTTTTACATTATGACATCATAATGGAATTTTGCATTATGGCATCATAATGGAGTTTTACATTATGACATCATAATGGAATTTTGCATTATGACATCATAATGGAATTTTGCATTATGACATCATAATGGAATTTTGCATTATGACATCATAATGGAATGTTACATTATGACATCATAATGGAATTTTGCATTATGACATCATAATGGAATGTTGCATTATGACATCATAATGGAATTTTACATTATGACATCATAATGGAATTTTGCATTATGACATCATAATGGAATTTTGCATTATGACATGATAATGGAATTTTCCATTATGACATCATAATGGAATTTTACATTATGACATCATAATGGAATTTTGCATTATGACATCATAATGGAATTTTACATTATGACATCATAATGGAATTTTGCATTATGACATCATAATGGAATCTTACATTATGACATAATGGAATTTTGCATTATGACATCATAATGGAATCTTACATTATGACATCATAATGGAATTTTGCATTATGACATCATAATGGAATCTTACATTATGACATCATAATGGAATTTTGCATTATGACATCATAATGGAATTTTGCATTATGACATCATAATGGAATTTTACATTATGACATCATAATGGAATTTTGCATTATGACATCATAATGGAATGTTGCATTATGACATCATAATGGAATGTTACATTATGACATCATAATGGAATTTTGCATTATGACATCATAATGGAATTTTACATTATGACATCATAATGGAATTTTGCATTATGACATCATAATGGAATTTTACATTATGACATCATAATGGAATTTTGCATTATGACATCATAATGGAATTTTGCATTATGACATCATAATCGAATGTTACATTATGACATCATAATGGAATTTTGCATTATGACATCATAATGGAATGTTACATTATGACATCATAATGGAATTTTGCATTATGACATCATAATGGAATCTTACATTATGACATAATGGAATTTTGCATTATGACATCATAATGGAATCTTACATTATGACATCATAATGGAATTTTGCATTATGACATCATAATGGAAGCTTACATTATGACATCATAATGGAATTTTGCATTATGACATCATAATGGAATTTTACATTATGACATCATAATGGAATTTTGCATTATGACATCATAATGGAATTTTACATTATGACATCATAATGGAATTTTAAATTATGACATCATAATGGAATTTTGCATTATGACATCATAATGGAATTTTGCATTATGACATCATAAGGGAATTTTACATTATGACATCATAATGGAATTTTGCATTATGACATCATGGAACTTTACATTATGACATCATAATGGAATTTTGCATTATGACATCATAATGGAACTTTACATTATGACATCATAATGTAATTTTACATTATGACATCATAATGTAATTTTGCATTATGACATCATAATGGAATGTTACATTACGACATCATAATGGAATTTTGCATTATGACATCATAATGGAATCTTACATTATGACATCATAATGGAATTTTGCATTATGATATCATAATGGAATTTTACATTATGACATCATAATGGAATTTTGCATTATGACATCATAATGGAATCTTACATTATGACATAATGGAATTTTGCATTATGACATCATAATGGAATCTTACATTATGACATCATAATGGAATTTTGCATTATGACATCATAATGGAATCTTACATTATGACATCATAATGGAATTTTGCATTATGACATCATAATGGAATTTTGCATTATGACATCATAATGGAATTTTACATTATGACATCATAATGGAATTTTGCATTATGACATCATAATGGAATGTTGCATTATGACATCATAATGGAATGTTACATTATGACATCATAATGGAATTTTGCATTATGACATCATAATGGAATTTTACATTATGACATCATAATGGAATTTTGCATTATGACATCATAATGGAATTTTACATTATGACATCATAATGGAATTTTGCATTATGACATCATAATGGAATTTTGCATTATGACATCATAATCGAATGTTACATTATGACATCATAATGGAATTTTGCATTATGACATCATAATGGAATGTTACATTATGACATCATAATGGAATTTTGCATTATGACATCATAATGGAATCTTACATTATGACATAATGGAATTTTGCATTATGACATCATAATGGAATCTTACATTATGACATCATAATGGAATTTTGCATTATGACATCATAATGGAATCTTACATTATGACATCATAATGGAATTTTGCATTATGACATCATAATGGAATGTTACATTATGACATCATAATAGAATTTTGCACTATGACATCATAATGGAATTTTACATTATGACATCATAATGGAATTTTAAATTATGACATCATAATGGAATTTTGCATTATGACATCATAATGGAATTTTGCATTATGACATCATAAGGGAATTTTACATTATGACATCATAATGGAATTTTGCATTATGGCATCATAATAGAATTTTACATTGTGACATCATAATCGAATTTTGCATTATGACATCATAATGGAATGTTACATTATGACATCATAATGGAATGTTACATTATGACATCATAATGGAATTTTACATTATGACATCATGGAATTTTGTATTATGACATCATAATGGAATGTTACATTATGACATCATGGAATTTTGTATTATGACATCATAATGGAATGTTACATTATGACATCATAATGGAATTTTGCATTATGACATCATAATGGAATTTTGCATTATGACATCATAATGGAATTTTACATTATGACATCATAATGGAATTTTGCATTATGACATCATAATGGAATTTTACATTATGACATCATAATGGAATGTTACATTATGACATCATAATGGAATTTTACATTATGACATCATAATGGAATTTTGCATTATGACATCATAATGGAACTTTACATTATGACATCATAATGGAATTTTGCATTATGACATCATAATGGAACTTTACATTATGACATCATAATGGAATGTTACATTATGACATCATAATGGAATTTTACATTATGACATCATAATGGAATTTTGCATTATGACATCATAATGGAATGTTGCATTATGACATCATAATGGAATTTTACATAATGACATCATAATGGAATTTTGCATTATGACATCATAATGGAATTTTGCATTATGACATCATAATGGAATGTTGCATTATGACATCATAATGGAATGTTACATTATGACATCATAATGGAATTTTGCATTATGACATCATAATGGAATTTTACATTATGACATCATAATGGAATTTTACATTATGACATCATAATGGAATTTTGCATTATGACATCATAATGGAATGTTACATTATGACATCATAATGGAATTTTACATTATGACATCATAATGGAATGTTACATTAGGACATCATAATGGAATGTTGCATTATGACATCATAATGGAATGTTACATTATGACATCATAATGGAATTTTACATTAGGACATCATAATGGAATGTTGCATTATGACATCATAATGGAATGTTACATTATGACATAATAATGGAATGTTGCATTATGACATCATAATGGAATTTTACATAATGACATCATAATGGAATTTTGCATTATGACATCATAATAGAATATTGCATTATGACATCATAATGGAATTTTGCATTATGACATCATAATGGAATGTTACATTATGACATCATAATGGAATTTTGCATTATGGCATCATAATGGAATGTTACATTATGACATCATAATGGAATGTTGCATTATGACATCATAATGGAATGTTACATTATGACATCATAATGGAATTTTGCATTATGACATCATAATGGAATTTTGCATTATGACATCATAATGGAATGTTGCATTATGACTAGAGATGAGCGAACGTACTCGTTACGAGTACTTATGCACCCGAATACCGCGCTTTGCGAGTACTTCAGTACTCGCGCGCAAATATTCGGGGGGCGCCGGGGGGCGGGGAGAGGCGTGGCGTTGCGGGAGGTAGCAGCGGGGAACAGGGGGGAGCCCTCTCTCTCTCCCTCTCCCCCCCACTCCCCACTGCTACCCCCCGTGCTCCCACGGCGCCCCCCGAACTTTTTCGCCCGAGTACGGAAGTACTCGGAGTTCGCGGTGTTCGGAGCGAAAAAGGGGCGTGGCCGAACACGTTTGCTCATCTCTAATTATGACATCATAATGGAATGTTACATTATGACATCATAATGGAATGTTGCATTATGACATCATAATGGAATGTTACATTATGACATCATAATGGAATTTTGCATTATGACATCATAATGGAATGTTACATTATGACATCATAATGGAATTTTGCATTATGACATCATAATGGAATGTTGCATTATGACATCATAATGGAATTTTGCATTATGACATCATAATGGAATGTTACATTATGACATCATAATGGAATTTTGCATTATGACATCATAATGGAATGTTACATTATGACATCATAATGGATTTTTACATTATGACATCATAATGGAATTTTACATTATGACATCATAATGGACTTTTGCATTATGACATCATAATGGAATTTTGCATTATGACATCATAATGGAAAGTTACATTATGACATCATAATGGAATTTGACATTATGACATCATAATGGAATTTTGCATTATGACATCATAATGGAATTTTGCATTATGACATCATAATGGACTTTTGCATTATGACATCATAATGGAATTTTGCATTATGACATCATAATAGAATTTTACATTGTGACATCATAATCGAATTTTGCATTATGACATCATAATGGAATGTTACATTATGACATCATAATGGAATGTTACACTATGACATCATAATGGAATTTTACAT
The DNA here is from genome assembly GCF_035609145.1 of Eleutherodactylus coqui. Taxonomy (NCBI): domain Eukaryota; kingdom Metazoa; phylum Chordata; class Amphibia; order Anura; family Eleutherodactylidae; genus Eleutherodactylus; species Eleutherodactylus coqui. The sequence goes on along the minus strand of NW_027102556.1, from coordinate 219,548 downwards.
TATGACATCATGGAATTTTGTATTATGACATCATAATGGAATGTTACATTATGACATCATAATGGCATTTTGCATTATGACATCATAATGGAACTTTGCATTATGACATCATAATGGAATGTTACATTATGACATCATAATGGAATTTTGCATTATGACATCATAATGGAGTTTTACATTATGACATCGTAATGGAATTTTGCATTATGACATCGTAATGGAATTTTACATTATGACATCATAATGGAATTTTGCATTATGACATCATAATGGAATGTTGCATTATGACATCATAATGGAATTTTGCATTATGACATCATAATGGAATTTTACATTATGACATCATAATGGAATTTTACATTATGACATCATAATGGAATTTTGCATTATGACATCATAATGGAATGTTGCATTATGACATCATAATGGAATGTTACATTATGACATCATAATGGAATTTTGCATTATGCCATCATAATGGAATGTTACATTATGACATCATAATGGAATTTTACATTATGACATCATAATGGAATTTTACATTATGACATCATAATGGAATTTTGCATTATGACATCATAATGGAATGTTACATTATGACATCATAATGGAATTTTGCATTATGACATCATAATGGAATTTTGTATTATGACAGAATAATGGAATTTTACATTATGACATCATAATGGAATTTTGCATTATGACATCATAATGGAATGTTACATTATGACATCATAATGGAATTTTGCATTATGACATCATAATGGAATTTTGCATTATGACATCATAATGGAATTTTGCATTATGACATCATAATGGAATTTTACATTATGACATCATAATGGAATGTTACATTATGACATCATAATGGAATTTTACATTATGACATCATAATGGAATTTTGCATTATGACATCATAATGGAACTTTACATTATGACATCATAATGGAATTTTGCATTATGACATCATAATGGAACTTTGCATTATGACATCATAATGGAATGTTACATTATGACATCATAATGGAATTTTGCATTATGACATCATAATGGAGTTTTACATTATGACATCGTAATGGAATTTTGCATTATGACATCGTAATGGAATTTTACATTATGACATCATAATGGAATTTTGCATTATGACATCATAATGGAATGTTGCATTATGACATCATAATGGAATTTTGCATTATGACATCATAATGGAATTTTACATTATGACATCATAATGGAATTTTACATTATGACATCATAATGGAATTTTACATTATGACATCATAATGGAATTTTACATTATGACATCATAATGGAATTTTACATTATGACATCATAATGGAATTTTGCATTATGACATCATAATGGAATTTTGCATTATGACATCATAATGGAATGTTACATTATGACATCATAATGGAATTTTGCATTATGACATCATAATGGAATGTTACATTATGACATCATAATGGAATTTTACATTATGACATCATAATGGAATTTTACATTATGACATCATAATGGAATTTTGCATTATGACATCATAATGGAATGTTACATTATGACATCATAATGGAATTTTGCATTATGACATCATAATGGAATTTTGTATTATGACAGAATAATGGAATTTTACATTATGACATCATAATGGAATTTTGCATTATGACATCATAATGGAATTTTGCATTATGACATCATAATGGAATTTTGCATTATGACATCATAATGGAATTTTGCATTATGACATCATAATGGAATGTTGCATTATGACATCATAATGGAATTTTACATTATGACATCATAATGGAATTTTACATTATGACATCATAATGGAATTTTACATTATGACATCATAATGGAATTTTGCATTATGACATCATAATGGAATGTTACATTATGACATCATAATGGAATTTTACATTATGACATCATAATGGAATGTTACATTAGGACATCATAATGGAATGTTGCATTATGACATCATAATGGAATGTTACATTATGACATCATAATGGAATTTTACATTAGGACATCATAATGGAATGTTGCATTATGACATCATAATGGAATGTTACATTATGACATAATAATGGAATGTTGCATTATGACATCATAATGGAATTTTACATAATGACATCATAATGGAATTTTGCATTATGACATCATAATAGAATATTGCATTATGACATCATAATGGAATTTTGCATTATGACATCATAATGGAATGTTACATTATGACATCATAATGGAATTTTGCATTATGACATCATAATGGAATGTTACATTATGACATCATAATGGAATGTTGCATTATGACATCATAATGGAATGTTACATTATGACATCATAATGGAATTGTGCATTATGACATCATAATGGAATTTTGCATTATGACATCATAATGGAATGTTGCATTATGACTAGAGATGAGCGAACGTACTCGTTACGAGTACTTATGCACCCGAATACCGCGCTTTGCGAGTACTTCAGTACTCGCGCGCAAATATTCGGGGGGCGCCGGGGGGCGGGGAGAGGCGTGGCGGTGCGGGAGGTAGCAGCGGGGAACAGGGGGGAGCCCTCTCTCTCTCCCTCTCCCCCCCACTCCCCACTGCTACCCCCCGTGCTCCCACGGCGCCCCCCGAACTTTTTCGCACCGAGTACGGAAGTACTCGGAGTTCGCGGTGTTCGGGCGAAAAAGGGGCGTGGCCGAACACTTTTGCTCATCTCTAATTATGACATCATAATGGAATGTTACATTATGACATCATAATGGAATGTTGCATTATGACATCATAATGGAATGTTACATTATGACATCATAATGGAATTTTGCATTATGACATCATAATGGAATGTTACATTATGACATCATAATGGAATTTTGCATTATGACATCATAATGGAATGTTACATTATGACATCATAATGGAATTTTGCATTATGACATCATAATGGAATGTTACATTATGACATCATAATGGATTTTTACATTATGACATCATAATGGAATTTTACATTATGACATCATAATGGACTTTTGCATTATGACATCATAATGGAATTTTGCATTATGACATCATAATGGAAAGTTACATTATGACATCATAATGGAATTTGACATTATGACATCATAATGGAATTTTGCATTATGACATCATAATGGAATTTTGCATTATGACATCATAATGGACTTTTGCATTATGACATCATAATGGAATTTTGCATTATGACATCATAATAGAATTTTACATTGTGACATCATAATCGAATTTTGCATTATGACATCATAATGGAATGTTACATTATGACATCATAATGGAATGTTACATTATGACATCATAATGGAATTTTACATTATGACATCATGGAATTTGGTATTATGACATCATAATGGAATGTTACATTATGACATCATAATGGAATTTTGCATTATGACATCATAATGGAACTTTGCATTATGACATCATAATGGAATGTTACATTATGACATCATAATGGAATTTTGCATTATGACATCATAATGGAGTTTTACATTATGACATCGTAATGGAATTTTGCATTATGACATCGTTATGGAATTTTACATTATGACATCATAATGGAATTTTGCATTATGACATCATAATGGAATGTTGCATTATGACATCATAATGGAATGTTGCATTATGACATCATAATGGAATTTTACATTATGACATCATAATGGAATTTTACATTATGACATCATAATGGAAGAATTTTGCATTATGACATCATAATGGAATGTTACATTATGACATCATAATGGAATTTTGCATTATGACATCATAATGGAATGTTACATTATGACATCATAATGGAATTTTACATTATGACATCATAATGGAATGTTACATTATGACATCATAATGGAATTTTGCATTATGACATCATAATGGAATTTTGTATTATGACAGAATAATGGAATTTTACATTATGACATCATAATGGAATTTTGCATTATGACATCATAATGGAATGTTACATTATGACATCATAATGGAATTTTGCATTATGACATCATAATGGAATTTTGCATTATGACATCATAATGGAATTTTACATTATGACATCATAATGGAATGTTACATTATGACATCATAATGGAATTTTACATTATGACATCATAATGGAATTTTGCATTATGACATCATTATGGAACTTTACATTATGACATCATAATGGAATTTTGCATTATGACATCATAATGGAACTTTGCATTATGACATCATAATGGAATGTTACATTATGACATCGTAATGGAATTTTGCATTATGACATCGTAATGGAGTTTTACATTATGACATCGTAATGGAATTTTGCATTATGACATCGTAATGGAATTTTACATTATGACATCATAATGGAATGTTACATTATGACATCATAATGGAATTTTGCATTATGACATCATAATGGAATGTTACATTATGACATCATAATGGAATTTTACATTATGACATCATAATGGAATGTTACATTATGACATCATAATGGAATTTTGCATTATGACATCATAATGGAATTTTACATTATGACATCATAATGGAATGTTACATTATGACATCATAATGGAATTTTGCATTATGACATCATAATGGAATTTTGTATTATGACAGAATAATGGAATTTTACATTATGACATCATAATGGAATTTTGCATTATGACATCATAATGGAATGTTACATTATGACATCATAATGGAATTTTGCATTATGACATCATAATGGAATTTTGCATTATGACATCATAATGTAATTTTGCATTATGACATCATAATGGAATTTTACATTATGACATCATAATGGAATGTTACATTATGACATCATAATGGAATTTTACATTATGACATCATAATGGAATTTTGCATTATGACATCATAATGGAACTTTACATTATGACATCATAATGGAATTTTGCATTATGACATCATAATGGAACTTTGCATTATGACATCATAATGGAATGTTACATTATGACATCGTAATGGAATTTTGCATTATGACATCGTAATGGAGTTTTAGATTATGACATCGTAATGGAATTTTGCATTATGACATCGTAATGGAATTTTACATTATGACATCATAATGGAATGTTACATTATGACATCATAATGGAATTTTGCATTATGACATCATAATGGAATGTTACATTATGACATCATAATGGAATTTTACATTATGACATCATAATGGAATGTTACATTATGACATCATAATGGAATTTTGCATTATGACATCATAATGGAATTTTGTATTATGACAGAATAATGGAATTTTACATTATGACATCATAATGGAATTTTGCATTATGACATCATAATGGAATGTTACATTATGACATCATAATGGAATTTTGCATTATGACATCATAATGGAATTTTGCATTATGACATCATAATGGAATTTTGCATTATGACATCATAATGGAATTTTACATTATGACATCATAATGGAATGTTACATTATGACATCATAATGGAATTTTACATTATGACATCATAATGGAATTTTGCATTATGACATCATAATGGAACTTTACATTATGACATCATAATGGAATTTTGCATTATGACATCATAATGGAACTTTGCATTATGACATCATAATGGAATGTTACATTATGACATCGTAATGGAATTTTGCATTATGACATCGTAATGGAGTTTTACATTATGACATCGTAATGGAATTTTGCATTATGACATCGTAATGGAATTTTACATTATGACATCATAATGGAATTTTGCATTATGACATCATAATGGAATGTTGCATTATGACATCATAATGGAATTTTGCATTATGACATCATAATGGAATTTTACATTATGACATCATAATGGAATTTTACATTATGACATCATAATGGAATTTTACATTATGACATCATAATGGAATTTTGCATTATGACATCATAATGGAATTTTGCATTATGACATCATAATGGAATGTTACATTATGACATCATAATGGAATTTTGCATTATGACATCATAATGGAATGTTACATTATGACATCATAAATGAATTTTACATTATGACATCATAATGGAATTTTACATTATGACATCATAATGGAATTTTGCATTATGACATCATAATGGAATGTTACATTATGACATCATAATGGAATTTTGCATTATGACATCATAATGGAATTTTGTATTATGACAGCATAATAGAATTTTACATTATGACATCATAATGGAATTTTGCATTATGACATCATAATGGAATGTTACATTATGACATCATAATGGAATGTTGCATTATGACATCATAATGGAATTTTACATTAGGACATCATAATAGAATGTTGCATTATGACATCATAATGGAATGTTGCATTATGACATCATAATGGAATGTTACATTATGACATCATAATGGAATGTTGCATTATGACATCATAATGGAATGTTACATTATGACATCATAATGGAATTTTGCATTATGACATCATAATGGAATTTTGCATTATGACATCATAATGGAATGTTGCATTATGACTAGAGATGAGCGAACGTACTCGTTACGAGTACTTACGCACCCGAATACCGCGCTTTGCGAGTACTTCAGTACTCGCGCGCAAATATTCGGGGGGCGCCGGGGGGCGGGGAGAGGCGTGGCGGTGCGGGGGGGTAGCAGCGGGGAACAGGGGGGAGCCCTCTCTCTCTCCCTCTCCCCCCCACTCCCCACTGCTACCCCCCGTGCCGCCACGGCGCCCCCCGAACTTTTTCGCCCGAGTACGGAAGTACTCGGAGTTCGCGGTGTTCGGGCGAAAAAGGAGCGTGGCCGAACACGTTCGCTCATCTCTAATTATGACATCATAATGGAATTTTGCATTATGACATCATAATGGAATGTTGCATTATGACATCATAATGGAATGTTGCATTATGACATCATAATGGAATGTTACATTATGACATCATAATGGATTTTTACATTATGACATCATAATGGAATTTTGCATTATGACATCATAATGGAATTTCGCATTATGACATCATAATGGAATTTTACATTATGACATCATAAAGGAGTTTAACATTATGACGTCATAATGGAGTTTTGCATTATGACATCATAATGGAATTTTGCATTATGACATCATAATGGAAAGTTACATTATGACATCATAATGGAATTTGACATTATGACATCATAATGGTATTTGACATTATGACATCATAATGGAATTTGACATTATGACATCATAATGGTATTTGACATTATGACATCATAATGGAATTTTGCATTATGACATCATAATGGAAAGTTACATTATGACATCATAATGGAATTTTACATTATGACATCATAATGGAATTTTGCATTATGACATCATAATGGAACTTTACATTATGACATCATAATGGAATTTTGCATTATGACATCATAATGGAACTTTACATTATGACATCATAATGGAATGTTACATTATGACATCATAATGGAATTTTGCATTATGACATCATAATGGAGTTTTACATTATGACATCATAATGGAATTTTGCATTATGACATCATAATGGAATTTTACATTATGACATCATAATGGAATTTTGCATTATGACATCATAATGGAATGTTGCATTATGACATCATAATGGAATGTTACATTATGACATCATAATGGAATTTTGCATTATGACATCATAATGGAATTTTACATAATGACATCATAATGGAATTTTGCATTATGACATCATAATAGAATATTGCATTATGACATCATAATGGAATTTTTTCATTATGACATCATAATGGAATGTTACATTATGACATCATAATGGAATTTTACATTATGACATCATAATGGAATTTTACATTATGACATCATAATGGAATTTTGCATTATGACATCATAATGGAATGTTACATTATGACATCATAATGGAATTTTGCATTATGACATCATAATGGAATGTTGCATTATGACATCATAATGGAATTTTACATAATGACATCATAATGGAATTTTGCATTATGACATCATAATGGAATTTTGCATTATGACATCATAATGGAATGTTGCATTATGACATCATAATGGAATGTTACATTATGACATCATAATGGAATTTTGCATTATGACATCATAATGGAATGTTACATTATGACATCATAATGGAATTTTACATTATGACATCATAATGGAATTTTACATTATGACATCATAATGGAATTTTGCATTATGACATCATAATGGAATGTTACATTATGACATCATAATGGAATTTTACATTATGACATCATAATGGAATCTTACATTATGACATCATAATGGAATCTTACATTATGACATCATAATGGAATCTTACATTATGACATCATAATGGAATTTTACATTATGACATCATAATGGCATTTTACACTATGACATCATAATGGAATGTTACATTATGACATCATAATGGAATTTTGCATTATGACATCATAATGGAATTTTACATTATGACATCATAATGGAATTTTGCATTATGACATCATAATGGAATGTTGCATTATGACATCATAATGGAATGTTACATTATGACATCATAATGGAATTTTGCACTATGACATCATAATGGAATTTTACATTATGACATCATAATGGAATTTTAAATTATGACATCATAATGGAATTTTGCATTATGACATCATAATGGAATTTTGCATTATGACATCATAATGGAATTTTGCATTATGACATCATAATGGAATTTTACATTATGACATCATAATGGAATTTTGCTTTATGACATCATGGAACTTTACATTATGACATCATAATGGAATTTTGCATTATGACATCATAATGGAATTTTGCATTATGACATCATAATGGAACTTTACATTATGACATCATAATGTAATTTTACATTATGACATCATAATGGAATTTTGCATTATGACATCATAATGGAATGTTACATTACGACATCATAATGGAATTTTGCATTATGACATCATAATGGAATCTTACATTATGACATCATAATGGAATGTTACATTATGACATCATAATGGAATTTTGCATTATGACATCATCATGGAATTTTACATTATGACATCATAATGGAATTTTGCATTATGACATCATAATGGAATTTTACATTATGACATCATAATGGAATTTTGCATTATGACATCATGGAACTTTACATTATGACATCATAATGGAATTTTGCATTATGACATCATAATGGAATTTTGCATTATGACATCATAATGGAACTTTACATTATGACATCATAATGTAATTTTACATTATGACATCATAATGTAATTTTGCATTATGACATCATAATGGAATGTTACATTACGACATCATAATGGAATTTTGCATTATGACATCATAATGGAATCTTACATTATGACATCATAATGGAATTTTGCATTATGATATCATAATGGAATGTTACATTATGACATCATAATGGAATTTTGCATTATGACATCATTATGGAATTTTACATTATGGCATCATAATGGAGTTTTACATTATGACATCATAATGGAGTTTTACATTATGACATCATAATGGAATTTTGCATTATGGCATCATAATGGAGTTTTACATTATGACATCATAATGGAATTTTGCATTATGACATCATAATGGAATTTTGCATTATGACATCATAATGGAATTTTGCATTATGACATCATAATGGAATGTTACATTATGACATCATAATGGAATTTTGCATTATGACATCATAATGGAATGTTGCATTATGACATCATAATGGAATTTTACATAATGACATCATAATGGAATTTTGCATTATGACATCATAATGGAATTTTGCATTATGACATCATAATGGAATGTTGCATTATGACATCATAATGGAATGTTACATTATGACATCATAATGGAATTTTGCATTATGACATCATAATGGAATGTTACATTATGACATCATAATGGAATTTTACATTATGACATCATAATGGAATTTTACACTATGACATCATAATGGAATGTTACATTATGACATCATAATGGAATTTTGCATTATGACATCATAATGGAATTTTACATTATGACATCATAATGGAATTTTGCATTATGACATCATAATGGAATGTTACATTATGACATCATAATGGAATTTTGCATTATGACATCATAATGGAATTTTACATTATGACATCATAATGGAATTTTGCATTATGACATCATAATGGAATTTTACATTATGACATCATAATGGAATTTTGCATTATGACATCATAATGGAATTTTGCATTATGACATCATAATCGAATGTTACATTATGACATCATAATGGAATTTTGCATTATGACATCATAATGGAATGTTACATTATGACATCATAATGGAATTTTGCATTATGACATCATAATGGAATCTTACATTATGACATCATAATGGAATTTTGCATTATGATATCATAATGGAATGTTACATTATGACATCATAATGGAATTTTGCATTATGACATCATCATGGAATTTTACATTATGACATCATAATGGAATTTTGCATTATGGCATCATAATGGAGTTTTACATTATGACATCATAATGGAATTTTGCATTATGACATCATAATGGAATGTTACATTATGACATCATAATGGAATTTTGCATTATGACATCATAATGGAATTTTGCATTATGACATCATAATGGAATGTTACATTATGACATCATAATGGAATTTTGCATTATGACATCATAATGGAATGTTGCATTATGACATCATAATGGAATTTTACATTATGACATCATAATGGAATTTTGCATTATGACATCATAATGGAATTTCGCATTATGACATCATAATGGAATTTTACATTATGACATCATAATGGAATTTTACATTATGACATGATAATGGAATTTTGCATTATGACATCATAATGGAATTTTGCATTATGACATCATAATGGAATGTTACATTATGACAACATAATGGAATGTTACATTATGACATCATAATGGAATTTTGCATTATGACATCATAATGGAATGTTACATTATGACATCATAATGGAATTTTGCATTATGACATCATAATGGAATGTTACATTATGACATCATAAAAAATTTTACATTATGACATCATAATGGAATTTTACATTATGACATCATAATGGAATTTTGCATTATGACATCATAATGGAATGTTACATTATGACATCATAATGGAATTTTGCATTATGACATCATGGAACTTTACATTATGACATCATAATGGAATTTTGCATTATGACATCATAATGGAATTTTGCATTATGACATCATAATGGAACTTTACATTATGACATCATAATGTAATTTTACATTATGACATCATAATGTAATTTTGCATTATGACATCATAATGGAATGTTACATTACGACATCATAATGGAATTTTGCATTATGACATCATAATGGAATCTTACATTATGACATCATAATGGAATTTTGCATTATGATATCATAATGGAATGTTACATTATGACATCATAATGGAATTTTGCATTATGACATCATTATGGAATTTTACATTATGGCATCATAATGGAGTTTTACATTATGACATCATAATGGAGTTTTACATTATGACATCATAATGGAATTTTGCATTATGGCATCATAATGGAGTTTTACATTATGACATCATAATGGAATTTTGCATTATGACATCATAATGGAATTTTGCATTATGACATCATAATGGAATTTTGCATTATGACATCATAATGGAATGTTACATTATGACATCATAATGGAATTTTGCATTATGACATCATAATGGAATGTTGCATTATGACATCATAATGGAATTTTACATAATGACACCATAATGGAATTTTGCATTATGACATCATAATGGAATTTTGCATTATGACATCATAATGGAATGTTGCATTATGACATCATAATGGAATGTTACATTATGACATCATAATGGAATTTTGCATTATGACATCATAATGGAATGTTACATTATGACATCATAATGGAATTTTACATTATGACATCATAATGGAATTTTACACTATGACATCATAATGGAATGTTACATTATGACATCATAATGGAATTTTGCATTATGACATCATAATGGAATTTTACATTATGACATCATAATGGAATTTTGCATTATGACATCATAATGGAATGTTGCATTATGACATCATAATGGAATGTTACATTATGACATCATAATGGAATTTTGCATTATGACATCATAATGGAATTTTACATTATGACATCATAATGGAATTTTGCATTATGACATCATAATGGAATTTTACATTATGACATCATAATGGAATTTTGCATTATGACATCATAATGGAATTTTGCATTATGACATCATAATCGAATGTTACATTATGACATCATAATGGAATTTTGCATTATGACATCATAATGGAATGTTACATTATGACATCATAATGGAATTTTGCATTATGACATCATAATGGAATCTTACATTATGACATCATAATGGAATTTTGCATTATGATATCATAATGGAATGTTACATTATGACATCATAATGGAATTTTGCATTATGACATCATCATGGAATTTTACATTATGACATCATAATGGAATTTTGCATTATGGCATCATAATGGAGTTTTACATTATGACATCATAATGGAATTTTGCATTATGACATCATAATGGAATGTTACATTATGACATCATAATGGAATTTTGCATTATGACATCATAATGGAATGTTACATTATGACATCATAATGGAATTTTGCATTATGACATCATAATGGAATGTTGCATTATGACATCATAATGTAATTTTGCATTATGACATCATAATGGAATTTTGCATTATGACATCATAATGGAATGTTACATTATGACAACATAATGGAATGTTACATTATGACATCATAATGGAATTTTGCATTATGACATCATAATGGAATGTTACATTATGACATCATAATGGAATTTTGCATTATGACATCATAATGGAATGTTACATTATGACATCATAATGGAATTTTGCATTATGACATCATAATGGAATGTTACATTATGACATCATAAATGAATTTTACATTATGACATCATAATGGAATTTTACATTATGACATCATAATGGAATTTTGCATTATGACATCATAATGGAATGTTACATTATGACATCATAATGGAATTTTGCATTATGACATCATAATGGAATTTTGTATTATGACAGCATAATAGAATTTTACATTATGACATCATAATGGAATTTTGCATTATGACATCATAATGGAATGTTACATTATGACATCATAATGGAATTTTGCATTATGACATCATAATGGAATGTTACATTATGACATCATAATGGAATTTTACATTAGGACATCATAATAGAATGTTGCATTATGACATCATAATGGAATGTTGCATTATGACATCATAATGGAATGTTACATTATGACATCATAATGGAATGTTGCATTATGACATCATAATGGAATGTTACATTATGACATCATAATGGAATTTTGCATTATGACATCATAATGGAATTTTGCATTATGACATCATAATGGAATGTTGCATTATGACTAGAGATGAGCGAACGTACTCGTTACGAGTACTTACGCACCCGAATACCGCGCTTTGCGAGTACTTCAGTACTCGCGCGCAAATATTCGGGGGGCGCCGGGGGGCGGGGAGAGGCGTGGCGGTGCGGGGGGGTAGCAGCGGGGAACAGGGAGGAGCCCTCTCTCTCTCCCTCTCCCCCCCACTCCCCACTGCTACCCCCCGTGCTGCCACGGCGCCCCCCGAACTTTTTCGCCCGAGTACGGAAGTACTCGGAGTTCGCGGTGTTCGGGCGAAAAAGGGGCGTGGCCGAACACGTTCGCTCATCTCTAATTATGACATCATAATGGAATGTTACATTATGACATCATAATGGAATGTTGCATTATGACATCATAATGGAATGTTGCATTATGACATCATAATGGAATGTTACATTATGACATCATAATGGATTTTTACATTATGACATCATAATGGAATTTTGCATTATGACATCATAATGGAATTTCGCATTATGACATCATAATGGAATTTTACATTATGACATCATAAAGGAGTTTAACATTATGACATCATAATGGAGTTTTGCATTATGACATCATAATGGAATTTTGCATTATGACATCATAATGGAAAGTTACATTATGACATCATAATGGAATTTGACATTATGACATCATAATGGTATTTGACATTATGACATCATAATGGAATTTTGCATTATGACATCATAATGGAAAGTTACATTATGACATCATAATGGAATTTTACATTATGACATCATAATGGAATTTTACATTATGACATCATAATGGAATTTTACATTATGACATCATAATGGAATTTTGCATTATGACATCATAATGGAATTTTGCATTATGACATAATGGAATTTAACATTATGACATCATAATGGAATGTTACATTATGACATCATAATGGAACGTTACATTATGACATTATAATGGAACTTTACATTATGACATCATAATGGAATTTTACTTTATGACATCATAATGGAATTTTGCATTATGACATCATAATGGAATTTTGCATTATGACATCATAATGGAAAGTTACATTATGACATCATAATGGAATTTTACATTATGACATCATAATGGAATTTTACATTATGACATCATAATGGAATTTTGCATTATGACATCATAATGGAATTTTGCATTATGACATGATAATGGAATTTTCCATTATGACATCATAATGGAATTTTGCATTATGACATCATAATGGAATTTTACATTATGACATCATAATGGAATTTTGCATTATGACATCATAATGGAATCTTACATTATGACATAATGGAATTTTGCATTATGACATCATAATGGAATCTTACATTATGACATCATAATGGAATTTTGCATTATGACATCATAATGGAATCTTACATTATGACATCATAATGGAATTTTGCATTATGACATCATAATGGAATTTTGCATTATGCCATCATAATGGAATTTTACATTATGACATCATAATGGAATTTTGCATTATGACATCATAATGGAATGTTGCATTATGACATCATAATGGAATGTTACATTATGACATCATAATGGAATTTTGCATTATGACATCATAATGGAATTTTACATTATGACATCATAATGGAATTTTGCATTATGACATCATAATGGAATTTTACATTATGACATCATAATGGAATTTTGCATTATGACATCATAATGGAATTTTGCATTATGACATCATAATGGAATGTTACATTATGACATCATACTGGAATTTTGCATTATGACATCATAATGGAATGTTACATTATGACATCATAATGGAATTTTGCATTATGACATCATAATGGAATGTTACATTATGACATAATGGAATTTTGCATTATGACATCATAATGGAATCTTACATTATGACATCATAATGGAATTTTGCATTATGACATCATAATGGAATCTTACATTATGACATCATAATGGAATTTTGCATTATGACATCATAATGGAATGTTACATTATGACATCATAATAGAATTTTGCACTATGACATCATAATGGAATTTTACATTATGGCATCATAATGGAATTTTAAATTATGACATCATAATGGAATTTTGCATTATGACATCATAATGGAATTTTGCATTATGACATCATAAGGGAATTTTACATTATGACATCATAATGGAATTTTGCATTATGGCATCATAATATAATTTTACATTGTGACATCATAATCGAATTTTGCATTATGACATCATAATGCAATGTTGCATTATGACATCATAATGGAATGTTACATTATGACATCATAATGGAATTTTGCATTATGACATCATAATGGAATGTTACATTATGACATCATAATGGAATTTTACATTATGACATCATAATGGAATTTTGCATTATGACATCATAATGGAATTTTGCATTATGACATCATAATAGAATGTTACATTATGACATCATAATGGAATTTTGCATTATGACATCATAATGGAATTTTGCATTATGACAGAATAATGGAATTTTACATTATGACATCATAATGGAATTTTGCATTATGACATCATAATGGAATTTTACATTATGACATCATAATGGAATTTTGCATTATGACATCATAATGGAATTTTGCATTATGACATCATAATGGAATTTTGCATTATGACATCATAATGGAATTTTGCATTATGACATCATAATGGAATTTTACATTATGACATCATAATGGAATGTTACATTATGACATCATAATGGAATTTTACATTAGGACATCATAATGGAATGTTGCATTATGACATCATAATGGAATGTTACATTATGACATCATAATGGAATTTTACATTAGGACATCATAATGGAATGTTGCATTATGACATCATAATGGAATGTTACATTATGACATCATAATGGAATGTTGCATTATGACATCATAATGGAATTGTACATAATGACATCATAATGGAATTTTGCATTATGACATCATAATTGAATATTGCATTATGACATCATAATGGAATGTTACATTATGACATCATAATGGAATGTTGCATTATGACATCTTAATGGAATGTTGCATTATGACATCATAATGGAATGTTACATTATGACATCATAATGGAATGTTGCATTATGACATCATAATGGAATGTTACATTATGACATCATAATGGAATTTTGCATTATGACATCATAATGGAATTTTGCATTATGACATCATAATGGAATGTTGCATTATGACTAGAGATGAGCGAACGTACTCGTTACAAGTACTTACGCACCCGAATACCGCGCTTTGCGAGTACTTCAGTACTCGCGCGCAAATATTCGGGGGGCGCCGGGGGGCGGGGAGAGGCGTGGCGGTGCAGGGGGTAGCAGCGGGGAACAGGGGGGAGCCCTCTCTCTCTCCCTCTCCCCCCCACTCCCCACTGCTACCCCCCGTGCTCCCTCGGCGCCCCCCGAACTTTTTCGCCCGAGTACGGAAGTACTCGGAGTTCGCGGTGTTCGGGCGAAAAAGGGGCGTGGCCGAACACGTTTGCTCATCTCTAATTATGACATCATAATGGAATGTTACATTATGACATCATAATGGAATGTTGCATTATGACATCAGAATGGAATTTTGCATTATGACATCATAATGGAATGTTACATTATGACATCATAATGGAATTTTGCATTATGACATCATAATGGAATCTTACATTATGACATCATAATGGAATTTTGCATTATGATATCATAATGGAATGGTACATTATGACATCATAATGGAATTTTGCATTATGACATCATCATGGAATTTTACATTATGGCATCATAATGGAGTTTTACATTATGACATCATAATGGAGTTTTACATTATGACATCATAATGGAATTTTGCATTATGGCATCATAATGGAGTTTTACATTATGACATCATAATGGAATTTTGCATTATGACATCATAATGGAATGTTACATTATGACATCATAATGGAATTTTGCATTATGATATCATAATGGAATTTTGCATTATGACATCATAATGGAATGTTACATTATGACATCATAATGGAATTTTGCATTATGACATCATAATGGAATGTTGCATTATGACATCATAATGGAATTTTACATTATGACATCATAATGGAATTTTACATTATGACATCATAATGGAATTTTACATTATGACATCATAATGGAATTTTGCATTATGACATCATAATGGAATTTCGCATTATGACATCATAATGGAATTTTACATTATGACATCATAATGGAATTTTACATTATGACATCATAATGGAATTTTGCATTATGACATCATAATGGAATTTTGCATTATGACATCATAATGGAATGTTACATTATGACAACATAATGGAATGTTACATTATGACATCATAATGGAATTTTGCATTATGACATCATAATGGAAAGTTACATTATGACATCATAATCGAATTTTGCATTATGACATCATAATGGAATGTTACATTATGACATCATAAATGAATTTTACATTATGACATCATAATGGAATTTTACATTATGACATCATAATGGAATTTTGCATTATGACATCATAATGGAATGTTACATTATGACATCATAATGGAATTTTGCATTATGACATCATAATGGAATGTTGTATTATGACAGCATAATAGAATTTTACATTATGACATCATAATGGAATTTTGCATTATGACATCATAATGGAATGTTACATTATGACATCATGATGGAATTTTGCATTATGACATCATAATGGAATGTTACATTATGACATCATAATGGAATTTTACATTAGGACATCATAATGGAATGTTGCATTATGACATCATAATGGAATGTTGCATTATGACATCATAATGGAATGTTACATTATGACATCATAATGGAATTTTACATTAGGACATCATAATGGAATTTTACATTAGGACATCATAATGGAATGTTGCATTATGACATCATAATGGAATGTTGCATTATGACATCATAATGGAATGTTGCATTATGACATCATAATGGAATGTTACATTATGACATCATAATGGAATTTTGCATTATGACATCATAATGGAATTTTGCATTATGACATCATAATGGAATTTTGCATTATGACTAGAGATGAGCGAACGTACTCGTTACGAGTACTTACGCACCCGAATACCGCGCTTTGCGAGTACTTCAGTACTCGCGCGCAAATATTCGGGGGGCGCCGGGGGGCGGGGAGAGGTGTGGCGGTGCGGGGGGTAGCAGCGGGGAACAGGGGGGAGCCCTCTCTCTCTCCCTCTCCCCCCCACTCCCCACTGCTACCCCCCGTGCCGCCACAGCGCCCCCCGAACTTTTTCGCCCGAGTACGGAAGTACTCGGAGTTCGCGGTGTTCGGGCGAAAAAGGGGCGTGGCCGAACACGTTCGCTCATCTCTAATTATGACATCATAATGGAATGTTACATTATGACATCATAATGGAATTTTGCATTATGACATCATAATGGAATTTTACATTATGACATCATAATGGAATGTTACATTATGACATCATAATGGAATTTTACATTATGACATCATAATGGAATTTTGCATTATGACATCATAATGGAACTTTACATTATGACATCATAATGGAATTTTGCATTATGACATCATAATGGAACTTTACACTATGACATCATAATGGAATGTTACATTATGACATCATAATGGAATTTTGCATTATGACATCATAATGGAATTTTACATTATGACATCATAATGGAATTTTGCATTATGACATCATAATGGAATGTTGCATTATGACATCATAATGGAATTTTACATTATGACATCATAATGGAATTTTGCATTATGACATCATAATGGAATTTTACATTATGACATCATAATGGAATTTTGCATTATGACATCATAATGGAATTTTGCATTATGACATCATAATGGAATTTTGCATTATGACATCATAATGGAATTTTGCATTATGACATCATAATGGAATTTTGCATTATGACATCATAATCGAATGTTACATTATGACATCATAATGGAATTTTGCATTATGACATCATAATGGAATGTTACATTATGACATCATAATGGAATTTTGCATTATGACATCATAATGGAATCTTACATTATGACATCATAATGGAATTTTGCATTATGATATCATAATGGAATGTTACATTATGACATCATAATGGAATTTTGCATTATGACATCATCATGGAATTTTACATTATGGCATCATAATGGAGTTTTACATTATGACATCATAATGGAGTTTTACATTATGACATCATAATGGAATTTTGCATTATGGCATCATAATGGAGTTTTACATTATGACATCATAATGGAATTTTGCATTATGACATCATAATGGAATGTTACATTATGACATCATAATGGAATTTTGCATTATGACATCATAATGGAATGTTACATTATGACATCATAATGGAATTTTGCATTATGACATCATAATGGAATGTTGCATTATGACATCATAATGGAATTTTACATTATGACATCATAATGGAATTTTACATTATGACATCATAATGGAATTTCGCATTATGACATCATAATGGAATTTTGCATTATGACATCATAATGGAATTTCGCATTATGACATCATAATGGAATTTTACATTATGACATCATAATGGAATTTTGCATTATGACATCATAATGGAATTTTGTATTATGACAGCATAATAGAATTTTACATTATGACATCATAATGGAATTTTGCATTATGACATCATAATGGAATGTTACATTATGACATCATAATGGAATTTTGCATTATGACATCATAATGGAATGTTACATTATGACATCATAATGGAATTTTACATTAGGACATCATAATAGAATGTTGCATTATGACATCATAATGGAATGTTGCATTATGACATCATAATGGAATGTTACATTATGACATCATAATGGAATGTTGCATTATGACATCATAATGGAATGTTACATTATGACATCATAATGGAATTTTGCATTATGACATCATAATGGAATTTTGCATTATGACATCATAATGGAATGTTGCATTATGACTAGAGATGAGCGAACGTACTCGTTACGAGTACTTACGCACCCGAATACCGCGCTTTGCGAGTACTTCAGTACTCGCGCGCAAATATTCGGGGGGCGCCGGGGGGCGGGGAGAGGCGTGGCGGTGCGGGGGGGTAGCAGCGGGGAACAGGGAGGAGCCCTCTCTCTCTCCCTCTCCCCCCCACTCCCCACTGCTACCCCCCGTGCCGCCACGGCGCCCCCCGAACTTTTTCGCCCGAGTACGGAAGTACTCGGAGTTCGCGGTGTTCGGGCGAAAAAGGGGCGTGGCCGAACACGTTCGCTCATCTCTAATTATGACATCATAATGGAATGTTACATTATGACATCATAATGGAATGTTGCATTATGACATCATAATGGAATGTTGCATTATGACATCATAATGGAATGTTACATTATGACATCATAATGGATTTTTACATTATGACATCATAATGGAATTTTGCATTATGACATCATAATGGAATTTCGCATTATGACATCATAATGGAATTTTACATTATGACATCATAAAGGAGTTTAACATTATGACATCATAATGGAGTTTTGCATTATGACATCATAATGGAATTTTGCATTATGACATCATAATGGAAAGTTACATTATGACATCATAATGGAATTTGACATTATGACATCATAATGGTATTTGACATTATGACATCATAATGGAATTTTGCATTATGACATCATAATGGAAAGTTACATTATGACATCATAATGGAATTTTACATTATGACATCATAATGGAATTTTACATTATGACATCATAATGGAATTTTACATTATGACATCATAATGGAATTTTGCATTATGACATCATAATGGAATTTTGCATTATGACATAATGGAATTTAACATTATGACATCATAATGGAATGTTACATTATGACATCATAATGGAACGTTACATTATGACATTATAATGGAACTTTACATTATGACATCATAATGGAATTTTACTTTATGACATCATAATGGAATTTTGCATTATGACATCATAATGGAATTTTGCATTATGACATCATAATGGAAAGTTACATTATGACATCATAATGGAATTTTACATTATGACATCATAATGGAATTTTACATTATGACATCATAATGGAATTTTGCATTATGACATCATAATGGAATTTTGCATTATGACATGATAATGGAATTTTCCATTATGACATCATAATGGAATTTTACATTATGACATCATAATGGAATTTTGCATTATGACATCATAATGGAATTTTACATTATGACATCATAATGGAATTTTGCATTATGACATCATAATGGAATCTTACATTATGACATAATGGAATTTTGCATTATGACATCATAATGGAATCTTACATTATGACATCATAATGGAATTTTGCATTATGACATCATAATGGAATCTTACATTATGACATCATAATGGAATTTTGCATTATGACATCATAATGGAATTTTACATTATGCCATCATAATGGAATTTTACATTATGACATCATAATGGAATTTTGCATTATGACATCATAATGGAATGTTGCATTATGATATCATAATGGAATGTTACATTATGACATCATAATGGAATTTTGCATTATGACATCATAATGGAATTTTACATTATGACATCATAATGGAATTTTGCATTATGACATCATAATGGAATTTTACATTATGACATCATAATGGAATTTTGCATTATGACATCATAATGGAATTTTGCATTATGACATCATAATGGAATGTTACATTATGACATCATACTGGAATTTTGCATTATGACATCATAATGGAATGTTACATTATGACATCATAATGGAATTTTGCATTATGACATCATAATGGAATGTTACATTATGACATAATGGAATTTTGCATTATGACATCATAATGGAATCTTACATTATGACATCATAATGGAATTTTGCATTATGACATCATAATGGAATCTTACATTATGACATCATAATGGAATTTTGCATTATGACATCATAATGGAATGTTACATTATGACATCATAATAGAATTTTGCACTATGACATCATAATGGAATTTTACATTATGGCATCATAATGGAATTTTAAATTATGACATCATAATGGAATTTTGCATTATGACATCATAATGGAATTTTGCATTATGACATCATAAGGGAATTTTACATTATGACATCATAATGGAATTTTGCATTATGGCATCATAATATAATTTTACATTGTGACATCATAATCGAATTTTGCATTATGACATCATAATGCAATGTTGCATTATGACATCATAATGGAATGTTACATTATGACATCATAATGGAATTTTGCATTATGACATCATAATGGAATGTTACATTATGACATCATAATGGAATTTTACATTATGACATCATAATGGAATTTTGCATTATGACATCATAATGGAATTTTGCATTATGACATCATAATAGAATGTTACATTATGACATCATAATGGAATTTTGCATTATGACATCATAATGGAATTTTGCATTATGACATCATAATGGAATTTTGCATTATGACAGAATAATGGAATTTTACATTATGACATCATAATGGAATTTTGCATTATGACATCATAATGGAATTTTACATTATGACATCATAATGGAATTTTGCATTATGACATCATAATGGAATTTTGCATTATGACATCATAATGGAATTTTGCATTATGACATCATAATGGAATTTTGCATTATGACATCATAATGGAATTTTACATTATGACATCATAATGGAATGTTACATTATGACATCATAATGGAATTTTACATTAGGACATCATAATGGAATGTTGCATTATGACATCATAATGGAATGTTACATTATGACATCATAATGGAATTTTACATTAGGACATCATAATGGAATGTTGCATTATGACATCATAATGGAATGTTACATTATGACATCATAATGGAATGTTGCATTATGACATCATAATGGAATTGTACATAATGACATCATAATGGAATTTTGCATTATGACATCATAATTGAATATTGCATTATGACATCATAATGGAATGTTACATTATGACATCATAATGGAATGTTGCATTATGACATCTTAATGGAATGTTGCATTATGACATCATAATGGAATGTTACATTATGACATCATAATGGAATGTTGCATTATGACATCATAATGGAATGTTACATTATGACATCATAATGGAATTTTGCATTATGACATCATAATGGAATTTTGCATTATGACATCATAATGGAATGTTGCATTATGACTAGAGATGAGCGAACGTACTCGTTACAAGTACTTACGCACCCGAATACCGCGCTTTGCGAGTACTTCAGTACTCGCGCGCAAATATTCGGGGGGCGCCGGGGGGCGGGGAGAGGCGTGGCGGTGCAGGGGGTAGCAGCGGGGAACAGGGGGGAGCCCTCTCTCTCTCCCTCTCCCCCCCACTCCCCACTGCTACCCCCCGTGCTCCCTCGGCGCCCCCCGAACTTTTTCGCCCGAGTACGGAAGTACTCGGAGTTCGCGGTGTTCGGGCGAAAAAGGGGCGTGGCCGAACACGTTTGCTCATCTCTAATTATGACATCATAATGGAATGTTACATTATGACATCATAATGGAATGTTGCATTATGACATCAGAATGGAATTTTGCATTATGACATCATAATGGAATGTTACATTATGACATCATAATGGAATTTTGCATTATGACATCATAATGGAATCTTACATTATGACATCATAATGGAATTTTGCATTATGATATCATAATGGAATGTTACATTATGACATCATAATGGAATTTTGCATTATGACATCATCATGGAATTTTACATTATGGCATCATAATGGAGTTTTACATTATGACATCATAATGGAGTTTTACATTATGACATCATAATGGAATTTTGCATTATGGCATCATAATGGAGTTTTACATTATGACATCATAATGGAATTTTGCATTATGACATCATAATGGAATGTTACATTATGACATCATAATGGAATTTTGCATTATGATATCATAATGGAATTTTGCATTATGACATCATAATGGAATGTTACATTATGACATCATAATGGAATTTTGCATTATGACATCATAATGGAATGTTGCATTATGACATCATAATGGAATTTTACATTATGACATCACAATGGAATTTTACATTATGACATCATAATGGAATTTTACATTATGACATCATAATGGAATTTTGCATTATGACATCATAATGGAATTTCGCATTATGACATCATAATGGAATTTTACATTATGACATCATAATGGAATTTTACATTATGACATCATAATGGAATTTTGCATTATGACATCATAATGGAATTTTGCATTATGACATCATAATGGAATGTTACATTATGACAACATAATGGAATGTTACATTATGACATCATAATGGAATTTTGCATTATGACATCATAATGGAAAGTTACATTATGACATCATAATCGAATTTTGCATTATGACATCATAATGGAATGTTACATTATGACATCATAAATGAATTTTACATTATGACATCATAATGGAATTTTACATTATGACATCATAATGGAATTTTGCATTATGACATCATAATGGAATGTTACATTATGACATCATAATGGAATTTTGCATTATGACATCATAATGGAATTTTGTATTATGACAGCATAATAGAATTTTACATTATGACATCATAATGGAATTTTGCATTATGACATCATAATGGAATGTTACATTATGACATCATAATGGAATTTTGCATTATGACATCATAATGGAATGTTACATTATGACATCATAATGGAATTTTACATTAGGACATCATAATGGAATGTTGCATTATGACATCATAATGGAATGTTGCATTATGACATCATAATGGAATGTTACATTATGACATCATAATGGAATTTTACATTAGGACATCATAATGGAATTTTACATTAGGACATCATAATGGAATGTTGCATTATGACATCATAATGGAATGTTGCATTATGACATCATAATGGAATGTTGCATTATGACATCATAATGGAATGTTACATTATGACATCATAATGGAATTTTGCATTATGACATCATAATGGAATTTTGCATTATGACATCATAATGGAATTTTGCATTATGACTAGAGATGAGCGAACGTACTCGTTACGAGTACTTACGCACCCGAATACCGCGCTTTGCGAGTACTTCAGTACTCGCGCGCAAATATTCGGGGGGCGCCGGGGGGCGGGGAGAGGTGTGGCGGTGCGGGGGGTAGCAGCGGGGAACAGGGGGGAGCCCTCTCTCTCTCCCTCTCCCCCCCACTCCCCACTGCTACCCCCCGTGCCGCCACAGCGCCCCCCGAACTTTTTTGCCCGAGTACGGAAGTACTCGGAGTTCGCGGTGTTCGGGCGAAAAAGGGGCGTGGCCGAACACGTTCGCTCATCTCTAATTATGACATCATAATGGAATGTTACATTATGACATCATAATGGAATTTTGCATTATGACATCATAATGGAATTTTACATTATGACATCATAATGGAATGTTACATTATGACATCATAATGGAATTTTACATTATGACATCATAATGGAATTTTGCATTATGACATCATAATGGAACTTTACATTATGACATCATAATGGAATTTTGCATTATGACATCATAATGGAACTTTACACTATGACATCATAATGGAATGTTACATTATGACATCATAATGGAATTTTGCATTATGACATCATAATGGAATTTTACATTATGACATCATAATGGAATTTTGCATTATGACATCATAATGGAATGTTGCATTATGACATCATAATGGAATTTTACATTATGACATCATAATGGAATTTTGCATTATGACATCATAATGGAATTTTACATTATGACATCATAATGGAATTTTGCATTATGACATCATAATGGAATTTTGCATTATGACATCATAATGGAATTTTGCATTATGACATCATAATGGAATTTTGCATTATGACATCATAATGGAATTTTGCATTATGACATCATAATCGAATGTTACATTATGACATCATAATGGAATTTTGCATTATGACATCATAATGGAATGTTACATTATGACATCATAATGGAATTTTGCATTATGACATCATAATGGAATCTTACATTATGACATCATAATGGAATTTTGCATTATGATATCATAATGGAATGTTACATTATGACATCATAATGGAATTTTGCATTATGACATCATCATGGAATTTTACATTATGGCATCATAATGGAGTTTTACATTATGACATCATAATGGAGTTTTACATTATGACATCATAATGGAATTTTGCATTATGGCATCATAATGGAGTTTTACATTATGACATCATAATGGAATTTTGCATTATGACATCATAATGGAATGTTACATTATGACATCATAATGGAATTTTGCATTATGACATCATAATGGAATGTTACATTATGACATCATAATGGAATTTTGCATTATGACATCATAATGGAATGTTGCATTATGACATCATAATGGAATTTTACATTATGACATCATAATGGAATTTTACATTATGACATCATAATGGAATTTCGCATTATGACATCATAATGGAATTTTGCATTATGACATCATAATGGAATTTCGCATTATGACATCATAATGGAATTTTACATTATGACATCATAATGGAATTTTACATTATGACATCATAATGGAATTTTGCATTATGACATCATAATGGAATTTCGCATTATGACATCATAATGGAATTTTACATTATGACATCATAATGGAATTTTACATTATGACATCATAATGGAATTTTGCATTATGACATCATAATGGAATTTTGCATTATGACATCATAATGGAATGTTACATTATGACAACATAATGGAATGTTACATTATGCCATCATAATGGAATTTTGCATTATGACATCATAATGGAAAGTTACATTATGACATCATAATCGAATTTTGCATTATGACATCATAATGGAATGTTACATTATGACATCATAAATGAATTTTACATTATGACATCATAATGGAATTTTACATTATGACATCATAATGGAATTTTGCATTATGACATCATAATGGAATGTTACATTATGACATCATAATGGAATTTTGCATTATGACATCATAATGGAATTTGACATTATGACATCATAATGGTATTTGACATTATGACATCATAATGGAATTTTGCATTATGACATCATAATGGAAAGTTACATTATGACATCATAATGGAATTTTACATTATGACATCATAATGGAATTTTACATTATGACATCATAATGGAATTTTACATTATGACATCATAATGGAATTTTACATTATGACATCATAATGGAATTTTACATTATGACATCATAATGGAATTTTACATTATGACATCATAATGGAATTTTGCATTATGACATCATAATCGAATTTTGCATTATGACATCATAATGGAATGTTACATTATGACATCATAAATGAATTTTACATTATGACATCATAATGGAATTTTACATTATGACATCATAATGGAATTTTGCATTATGACATCATAATGGAATGTTACATTATGACATCATAATGGAATTTTGCATTATGACATCATAATGGAATGTTACATTATGACATCATAATGGAATTTTGCATTATGACATCATAATGGAATTTTGCATTATGACATCATAATGGAATGTTGCATTATGACTAGAGATGAGCGAACGTACTCGTTACGAGTACTTACGCACCCGAATACCGCGCTTTGCGAGTACTTCAGTACTCGCGCGCAAATATTCGGGGGGCGCCGGGGGGCGGGGAGAGGCGTGGCGGTGCGGGGGGTAGCAGCGGGGAACAGGGGGGAGCCCTCTCTCTCTCCCTCTCCCCCCCACTCCCCACTGCTACCCCCCGTGCCGCCACGGCGCCCCCCGAACTTTTTCGCCCGAGTACGGAAGTACTCGGAGTTCGCGGTGTTCGGGCGAAAAAGGGGCGTGGCCGAACACGTTCGCTCATCTCTAATTATGACATCATAATGGAATGTTACATTATGACATCATAATGGAATGTTGCATTATGACATCATAATGGAATGTTGCATTATGACATCATAATGGAATGTTACATTATGACATCATAATGGAATTTTGCATTATGACATCATAATGGAATTTTGCATTATGACATCATAATGGAATGTTACATTATGACATCATAATGGATTTTTACATTATGACATCATAATTGAATTTTGCATTATGACATCATAATGGAATTTCGCATTATGACATCATAATGGAATTTTACATTATGACATCATAAAGGAGTTTAACATTATGACATCATAATGGAGTTTTGCATTATGACATCATAATGGAGTTTTGCATTATGACATCATAATGGAATTTTGCATTATGACATCATAATGGAATTTGACATTATGACATCATAATGGTATTTGACATTATGACATCATAATGGAATTTTGCATTATGACATCATAATGGAAAGTTACATTATGACATCATAATGGAATTTTACATTATGACATCATAATGGAATTTTACATTATGACATCATAATGGAATTTTACATTATGACATCATAATGGAATTTTACATTATGACATCATAATGGAATTTTACATTATGACATCATAATGGAATTTTGCATTATGACATCATAATGGAATTTTACATTATGACATCATAATGGAATTTTGCATTATGACATCATAATGGAATTTTGCATTATGACATCATAATCGAATGTTACATTATGACATCATAATGGAATTTTGCATTATGACATCATAATGGAATGTTACATTATGACATCATAATGGAATTTTGCATTATGACATCATAATGGAATCTTACATTATGACATCATAATGGAATTTTGCATTATGATATCATAATGGAATGTTACATTATGACATCATAATGGAATTTTGCATTATGACATCATCATGGAATTTTACATTATGGCATCATAATGGAGTTTTACATTATGACATCATAATGGAGTTTTACATTATGACATCATAATGGAATTTTGCATTATGGCATCATAATGGAGTTTTACATTATGACATCATAATGGAATTTTGCATTATGACATCATAATGGAATGTTACATTATGACATCATAATGGAATTTTGCATTATGACATCATAATGGAAAGTTACATTATGACATCATAATCGAATTTTGCATTATGACATCATAATGGAATGTTACATTATGACATCATAAATGAATTTTACATTATGACATCATAATGGAATTTTACATTATGACATCATAATGGAATTTTGCATTATGACATCATAATGGAATGTTACATTATGACATCATAATGGAATTTTGCATTATGACATCATAATGGAATTTTGTATTATGACAGCATAATAGAATTTTACATTATGACATCATAATGGAATTTTGCATTATGACATCATAATGGAATGTTACATTATGACATCATAATGGAATTTTGCATTATGACATCATAATGGAATGTTACATTATGACATCATAATGGAATTTTACATTAGGACATCATAATGGAATGTTGCATTATGACATCATAATGGAATGTTGCATTATGACATCATAATGGAATGTTACATTATGACATCATAATGGAATGTTGCATTATGACATCATAATGGAATGTTACATTATGACATCATAATGGAATTTTGCATTATGACATCATAATGGAATTTTGCATTATGACATCATAATGGAATTTTGCATTATGACTAGAGATGAGCGAACGTACTCGTTACGAGTACTTACGCACCCGAATACCGCGCTTTGCGAGTACTTCAGTACTCGCGCGCAAATATTCGGGGGGCGCCGGGGGGCGGGGAGAGGCGTGGCGGTGCGGGGGGTAGCAGCGGGGAACAGGGGGGAGCCCTCTCTCTCTCCCTCTCCCCCCCACTCCCCACTGCTACCCCCCGTGCCGCCACAGCGCCCCCCGAACTTTTTCGCCCGAGTACGGAAGTACTCGGAGTTCGCGGTGTTCGGGCGAAAAAGGGGCGTGGCCGAACACGTTCGCTCATCTCTAATTATGACATCATAATGGAATGTTACATTATGACATCATAATGGAATTTTGCATTATGACATCATAATGGAATTTTACATTATGACATCATAATGGAATTTTGCATTATGACATCATAATGGAATTTTGTATTATGACAGCATAATAGAATTTTACATTATGACATCATAATGGAATTTTGCATTATGACATCATAATGGAATGTTACATTATGACATCATAATGGAATTTTGCATTATGACATCATAATGGAATGTTACATTATGACATCATAATGGAATTTTACATTATGACATCATAATGGAATTTTGCATTATGACATCATAATGGAACTTTACATTATGACATCATAATGGAATTTTGCATTATGACATCATAATGGAACTTTGCACTATGACATCATAATGGAATGTTACATTATGACATCATAATGGAATTTTGCATTATGACATCATAATGGAATTTTACATTATGACATCATAATGGAATTTTGCATTATGACATCATAATGGAATGTTGCATTATGACATCATAATGGAATGTTACATTATGACATCATAATGGAATTTTGCATTATGACATCATAATGGAATTTTACATTATGACATCATAATGGCATTTTGCATTATGACATCATAATGGAATTTTACATTATGACATCATAATGGAATTTTGCATTATGACATCATAATGGAATTTTGCATTATGACATCATAATCGAATGTTACATTATGACATCATAATGGAATTTTGCATTATGACATCATAATGGAATGTTACATTATGACATCATAATGGAATTTTGCATTATGACATCATAATGGAATCTTACATTATGACATCATAATGGAATTTTGCATTATGATATCATAATGGAATGTTACATTATGACATCATAATGGAATTTTGCATTATGACATCATCATGGAATTTTACATTATGGCATCATAATGGAGTTTTACATTATGACATCATAATGGAGTTTTACATTATGACATCATAATGGAATTTTGCATTATGGCATCATAATGGAGTTTTACATTATGACATCATAATGGAATTTTGCATTATGACATCATAATGGAATGTTACATTATGACATCATAATGGAATTTTGCATTATGACATCATAATGGAATGTTACATTATGACATCATAATGGAATTTTGCATTATGACATCATAATGGAATGTTGCATTATGACATCATAATGGAATTTTACATTATGACATCATAATGGAATTTTGCATTATGACATCATAATGGAATTTTGCATTATGACATCATAATGGAATGTTGCATTATGACTAGAGATGAGCGAACGTACTCGTTACGAGTACTTACGCACCCGAATACCGCGCTTTGCGAGTACTTCAGTACTCGCGCGCAAATATTCGGGGGGCGCCGGGGGGCGGGGAGAGGCGTGGCGGTGCGGGGGGTAGCAGCGGGGAACAGGGGGGAGCCCTCTCTCTCTCCCTCTCCCCCCCACTCCCCACTGCTACCCCCCGTGCCGCCACGGCGCCCCCCGAACTTTTTCGCCCGAGTACGGAAGTACTCGGAGTTCGCGGTGTTCGGGCGAAAAAGGGGCGTGGCCGAACACGTTCGCTCATCTCTAATTATGACATCATAATGGAATGTTACATTATGACATCATAATGGAATGTTGCATTATGACATCATAATGGAATGTTGCATTATGACATCATAATGGAATGTTACATTATGACATCATAATGGAATTTTGCATTATGACATCATAATGGAATTTTGCATTATGACATCATAATGGAATGTTACATTATGACATCATAATGGATTTTTACATTATGACATCATAATTGAATTTTGCATTATGACATCATAATGGAATTTCGCATTATGACATCATAATGGAATTTTACATTATGACATCATAAAGGAGTTTAACATTATGACATCATAATGGAGTTTTGCATTATGACATCATAATGGAGTTTTGCATTATGACATCATAATGGAATTTTGCATTATGACATCATAATGGAATTTGACATTATGACATCATAATGGTATTTGACATTATGACATCATAATGGAATTTTGCATTATGACATCATAATGGAAAGTTACATTATGACATCATAATGGAATTTTACATTATGACATCATAATGGAATTTTACATTATGACATCATAATGGAATTTTACATTATGACATCATAATGGAATTTTACATTATGACATCATAATGGAATTTTACATTATGACATCATAATGGAATTTTGCATTATGACATCATAATGGAATTTTACATTATGACATCATAATGGAATTTTGCATTATGACATCATAATGGAATTTTGCATTATGACATCATAATCGAATGTTACATTATGACATCATAATGGAATTTTGCATTATGACATCATAATGGAATGTTACATTATGACATCATAATGGAATTTTGCATTATGACATCATAATGGAATCTTACATTATGACATCATAATGGAATTTTGCATTATGATATCATAATGGAATGTTACATTATGACATCATAATGGAATTTTGCATTATGACATCATCATGGAATTTTACATTATGGCATCATAATGGAGTTTTACATTATGACATCATAATGGAGTTTTACATTATGACATCATAATGGAATTTTGCATTATGGCATCATAATGGAGTTTTACATTATGACATCATAATGGAATTTTGCATTATGACATCATAATGGAATGTTACATTATGACATCATAATGGAATTTTGCATTATGACATCATAATGGAAAGTTACATTATGACATCATAATCGAATTTTGCATTATGACATCATAATGGAATGTTACATTATGACATCATAAATGAATTTTACATTATGACATCATAATGGAATTTTACATTATGACATCATAATGGAATTTTGCATTATGACATCATAATGGAATGTTACATTATGACATCATAATGGAATTTTGCATTATGACATCATAATGGAATTTTGTATTATGACAGCATAATAGAATTTTACATTATGACATCATAATGGAATTTTGCATTATGACATCATAATGGAATGTTACATTATGACATCATAATGGAATTTTGCATTATGACATCATAATGGAATGTTACATTATGACATCATAATGGAATTTTACATTAGGACATCATAATGGAATGTTGCATTATGACATCATAATGGAATGTTGCATTATGACATCATAATGGAATGTTACATTATGACATCATAATGGAATGTTGCATTATGACATCATAATGGAATGTTACATTATGACATCATAATGGAATTTTGCATTATGACATCATAATGGAATTTTGCATTATGACATCATAATGGAATTTTGCATTATGACTAGAGATGAGCGAACGTACTCGTTACGAGTACTTACGCACCCGAATACCGCGCTTTGCGAGTACTTCAGTACTCGCGCGCAAATATTCGGGGGGCGCCGGGGGGCGGGGAGAGGCGTGGCGGTGCGGGGGGTAGCAGCGGGGAACAGGGGGGAGCCCTCTCTCTCTCCCTCTCCCCCCCACTCCCCACTGCTACCCCCCGTGCCGCCACAGCGCCCCCCGAACTTTTTCGCCCGAGTACGGAAGTACTCGGAGTTCGCGGTGTTCGGGCGAAAAAGGGGCGTGGCCGAACACGTTCGCTCATCTCTAATTATGACATCATAATGGAATGTTACATTATGACATCATAATGGAATTTTGCATTATGACATCATAATGGAATTTTACATTATGACATCATAATGGAATTTTGCATTATGACATCATAATGGAATTTTGTATTATGACAGCATAATAGAATTTTACATTATGACATCATAATGGAATTTTGCATTATGACATCATAATGGAATGTTACATTATGACATCATAATGGAATTTTGCATTATGACATCATAATGGAATGTTACATTATGACATCATAATGGAATTTTACATTATGACATCATAATGGAATTTTGCATTATGACATCATAATGGAACTTTACATTATGACATCATAATGGAATTTTGCATTATGACATCATAATGGAACTTTGCACTATGACATCATAATGGAATGTTACATTATGACATCATAATGGAATTTTGCATTATGACATCATAATGGAATTTTACATTATGACATCATAATGGAATTTTGCATTATGACATCATAATGGAATGTTGCATTATGACATCATAATGGAATGTTACATTATGACATCATAATGGAATTTTGCATTATGACATCATAATGGAATTTTACATTATGACATCATAATGGCATTTTGCATTATGACATCATAATGGAATTTTACATTATGACATCATAATGGAATTTTGCATTATGACATCATAATGGAATTTTGCATTATGACATCATAATCGAATGTTACATTATGACATCATAATGGAATTTTGCATTATGACATCATAATGGAATGTTACATTATGACATCATAATGGAATTTTGCATTATGACATCATAATGGAATCTTACATTATGACATCATAATGGAATTTTGCATTATGATATCATAATGGAATGTTACATTATGACATCATAATGGAATTTTGCATTATGACATCATCATGGAATTTTACATTATGGCATCATAATGGAGTTTTACATTATGACATCATAATGGAGTTTTACATTATGACATCATAATGGAATTTTGCATTATGGCATCATAATGGAGTTTTACATTATGACATCATAATGGAATTTTGCATTATGACATCATAATGGAATGTTACATTATGACATCATAATGGAATTTTGCATTATGACATCATAATGGAATGTTACATTATGACATCATAATGGAATTTTGCATTATGACATCATAATGGAATGTTGCATTATGACATCATAATGGAATTTTACATTATGACATCATAATGGAATTTTGCATTATGACATCATAATGGAATTTTGCATTATGACATCATAATGGAATGTTACATTATGACAACATAATGGAATGTTACATTATGACATCATAATGGAATTTTGCATTATGACATCATAATGGAATGTTACATTATGACATCATAATGGAATTTTGCATTATGACATCATAATGGAATGTTACATTATGACATCATAAATGAATTTTACATTATGACATCATAATGGAATTTTACATTATGACATCATAATGGAATTTTGCATTATGACATCATAATGGAATGTTACATTATGACATCATAATGGAATTTTGCATTATGACATCATAATGGAATTTTGTATTATGACAGCATAATAGAATTTTACATTATGACATCATAATGGAATTTTGCATTATGACATCATAATGGAATGTTACATTATGACATCATAATGGAATTTTGCATTATGACATCATAATGGAATGTTACATTATGACATCATAATGGAATTTTACATTAGGACATCATAATGGAATGTTGCATTATGACATCATAATGGAATGTTGCATTATGACATCATAATGGAATGTTACATTATGACATCATAATGGAATGTTGCATTATGACATCATAATGGAATGTTACATTATGACATCATAATGGAATTTTGCATTATGACATCATAATGGAATTTTGCATTATGACATCATAATGGAATGTTGCATTATGACTAGAGATGAGCGAACGTACTCGTTACGAGTACTTACGCACCCGAATACCGCGCTTTGCGAGTACTTCAGTACTCGCGCGCAAATATTCGGGGGGCGCCGGGGGGCGGGGAGAGGCGTGGCGGTGCGGGGGGTAGCAGCGGGGAACAGGGGGGAGCCCTCTCTCTCTCCCTCTCCCCCCCACTCCCCACTGCTACCCCCCGTGCCGCCACGGCGCCCCCCGAACTTTTTCGCCCGAGTACGGAAGTACTCGGAGTTCGCGGTGTTCGGGCGAAAAAGGGGCGTGGCCGAACACGTTCGCTCATCTCTAATTATGACATCATAATGGAATGTTACATTATGACATCATAATGGAATGTTGCATTATGACATCATAATGGAATGTTGCATTATGACATCATAATGGAATGTTACATTATGACATCATAATGGAATTTTGCATTATGACATCATAATGGAATTTTGCATTATGACATCATAATGGAATGTTACATTATGACATCATAATGGATTTTTACATTATGACATCATAATTGAATTTTGCATTATGACATCATAATGGAATTTCGCATTATGACATCATAATGGAATTTTACATTATGACATCATAAAGGAGTTTAACATTATGACATCATAATGGAGTTTTGCATTATGACATCATAATGGAGTTTTGCATTATGACATCATAATGGAATTTTGCATTATGACATCATAATGGAATTTGACATTATGACATCATAATGGTATTTGACATTATGACATCATAATGGAATTTTGCATTATGACATCATAATGGAAAGTTACATTATGACATCATAATGGAATTTTACATTATGACATCATAATGGAATTTTACATGACATCATAATGGAATTTTACATTATGACATCATAATGGAATTTTACATTATGACATCATAATGGAATTTTGCATTATGACATCATAATGGAATTTTACATTATGACATCATAATGGAATTTTGCATTATGACATCATAATGGAATTTTGCATTATGACATCATAATCGAATGTTACATTATGACATCATAATGGAATTTTGCATTATGACATCATAATGGAATGTTACATTATGACATCATAATGGAATTTTGCATTATGACATCATAATGGAATCTTACATTATGACATCATAATGGAATTTTGCATTATGATATCATAATGGAATGTTACATTATGACATCATAATGGAATTTTGCATTATGACATCATCATGGAATTTTACATTATGGCATCATAATGGAGTTTTACATTATGACATCATAATGGAGTTTTACATTATGACATCATAATGGAATTTTGCATTATGGCATCATAATGGAGTTTTACATTATGACATCATAATGGAATTTTGCATTATGACATCATAATGGAATGTTACATTATGACATCATAATGGAATTTTGCATTATGACATCATAATGGAAAGTTACATTATGACATCATAATCGAATTTTGCATTATGACATCATAATGGAATGTTACATTATGACATCATAAATGAATTTTACATTATGACATCATAATGGAATTTTACATTATGACATCATAATGGAATTTTGCATTATGACATCATAATGGAATGTTACATTATGACATCATAATGGAATTTTGCATTATGACATCATAATGGAATTTTGTATTATGACAGCATAATAGAATTTTACATTATGACATCATAATGGAATTTTGCATTATGACATCATAATGGAATGTTACATTATGACATCATAATGGAATTTTGCATTATGACATCATAATGGAATGTTACATTATGACATCATAATGGAATTTTACATTAGGACATCATAATGGAATGTTGCATTAGGACATCATAATGGAATGTTGCATTATGACATCATAATGGAATGTTGCATTATGACATCATAATGGAATGTTACATTATGACATCATAATGGAATGTTGCATTATGACATCATAATGGAATGTTACATTATGACATCATAATGGAATTTTGCATTATGACATCATAATGGAATTTTGCATTATGACATCATAATGGAATTTTGCATTATGACTAGAGATGAGCGAACGTACTCGTTACGAGTACTTACGCACCCGAATACCGCGCTTTGCGAGTACTTCAGTACTCGCGCGCAAATATTCGGGGGGCGCCGGGGGGCGGGGAGAGGCGTGGCGGTGCGGGGGGTAGCAGCGGGGAACAGGGGGGAGCCCTCTCTCTCTCCCTCTCCCCCCCACTCCCCACTGCTACCCCCCGTGCCGCCACAGCGCCCCCCGAACTTTTTCGCCCGAGTACGGAAGTACTCGGAGTTCGCGGTGTTCGGGCGAAAAAGGGGCGTGGCCGAACACGTTCGCTCATCTCTAATTATGACATCATAATGGAATGTTACATTATGACATCATAATGGAATTTTGCATTATGACATCATAATGGAATTTTACATTATGACATCATAATGGAATGTTACATTATGACATCATAATGGAATTTTACAGTATGACATCATAATGGAATTTTGCATTATGACATCATAATGGAACTTTACATTATGACATCATAATGGAATTTTGCATTATGACATCATAATGGAACTTTACACTATGACATCATAATGGAATGTTACATTATGACATCATAATGGAATTTTGCATTATGACATCATAATGGAATTTTACATTATGACATCATAATGGAATTTTGCATTATGACATCATAATGGAATGTTGCATTATGACATCATAATGGAATGTTACATTATGACATCATAATGGAATTTTGCATTATGACATCATAATGGAATTTTACATTATGACATCATAATGGAATTTTGCATTATGACATCATAATGGAATTTTACATTATGACATCATAATGGAATTTTGCATTATGACATCATAATGGAATTTTGCATTATGACATCATAATCGAATGTTACATTATGACATCATAATGGAATTTTGCATTATGACATCATAATGGAATGTTACATTATGACATCATAATGGAATTTTGCATTATGACATCATAATGGAATCTTACATTATGACATCATAATGGAATTTTGCATTATGATATCATAATGGAATGTTACATTATGACATCATAATGGAATTTTGCATTATGACATCATCATGGAATTTTACATTATGGCATCATAATGGAGTTTTACATTATGACATCATAATGGAGTTTTACATTATGACATCATAATGGAATTTTGCATTATGGCATCATAATGGAGTTTTACATTATGACATCATAATGGAATTTTGCATTATGACATCATAATGGAATGTTACATTATGACATCATAATGGAATTTTGCATTATGACATCATAATGGAATGTTACATTATGACATCATAATGGAATTTTGCATTATGACATCATAATGGAATGTTGCATTATGACATCATAATGGAATTTTACATTATGACATCATAATGGAATTTTACATTATGACATCATAATGGAATTTTGCATTATGACATCATAATGGAATTTTGCATTATGACATCATAATGGAATTTCGCATTATGACATCATAATGGAATTTTACATTATGACATCATAATGGAATTTTACATTATGACATCATAATGGAATTTTGCATTATGACATCATAATGGAATTTTGCATTATGACATCATAATGGAATGTTACATTATGACAACATAATGGAATGTTACATTATGACATCATAATGGAATTTTGCATTATGACATCATAATGGAATGTTACATTATGACATCATAATGGAATTTTGCATTATGACATCATAATGGAATGTTACATTATGACATCATAAATGAATTTTACATTATGACATCATAATGGAATTTTACATTATGACATCATAATGGAATTTTGCATTGTGACATCATAATGGAATGTTACATTATGACATCATAATGGAATTTTGCATTATGACATCATAATGGAATTTTGTATTATGACAGCATAATAGAATTTTACATTATGACATCATAATGGAATTTTGCATTATGACATCATAATGGAATGTTACATTATGACATCATAATGGAATTTTGCATTATGACATCATAATGGAATGTTACATTATGACATCATAATGGAATTTTACATTAGGACATCATAATGGAATGTTGCATTATGACATCATAATGGAATGTTGCATTATGACATCATAATGGAATGTTACATTATGACATCATAATGGAATGTTGCATTATGACATCATAATGGAATGTTACATTATGACATCATAATGGAATTTTGCATTATGACATCATAATGGAATTTTGCATTATGACATCATAATGGAATTTTGCATTATGACATCATAATGGAATGTTGCATTATGACTAGAGATGAGCGAACGTACTCGTTACGAGTACTTACGCACCCGAATACCGCGCTTTGCGAGTACTTCAGTACTCGCGCGCAAATATTCGGGGGGCGCCGGGGGGCGGGGAGAGGCGTGGCGGTGCGGGGGGTAGCAGCGGGGAACAGGGGGGAGCCCTCTCTCTCTCCCTCTCCCCCCCACTCCCCACTGCTACCCCCCGTGCCGCCACGGCGCCCCCCGAACTTTTTCGCCCGAGTACGGAAGTACTCGGAGTTCGCGGTGTTCGGGCGAAAAAGGGGCGTGGCCGAACACGTTCGCTCATCTCTAATTATGACATCATAATGGAATGTTACATTATGACATCATAATGGAATGTTGCATTATGACATCATAATGGAATGTTGCATTATGACATCATAATGGAATGTTACATTATGACATCATAATGGAATTTTGCATTATGACATCATAATGGAATTTTGCATTATGACATCATAATGGAATGTTACATTATGACATCATAATGGATTTTTACATTATGACATCATAATTGAATTTTGCATTATGACATCATAATGGAATTTCGCATTATGACATCATAATGGAATTTTACATTATGACATCATAAAGGAGTTTAACATTATGACATCATAATGGAGTTTTGCATTATGACATCATAATGGAGTTTTGCATTATGACATCATAATGGAATTTTGCATTATGACATCATAATGGAATTTGACATTATGACATCATAATGGTATTTGACATTATGACATCATAATGGAATTTTGCATTATGACATCATAATGGAAAGTTAC
This sequence comes from Eleutherodactylus coqui, assembly GCF_035609145.1. Lineage (NCBI taxonomy): Eukaryota > Metazoa > Chordata > Amphibia > Anura > Eleutherodactylidae > Eleutherodactylus > Eleutherodactylus coqui. The sequence goes on along the minus strand of NW_027102556.1, from coordinate 178,064 downwards.
ATTATGACATCATAATGGAATTTTACATTATGACATCATAATGGAATTTTACATTATGACATCATAATGGAATTTTACATTATGACATCATAATGGAATTTTGCATTATGACATCATAATGGAATTTAGCATTATGACATAATGGAATTTAGCATTATGACATCATAATGGAATGTTACATTATGACATCATAATGGAACGTTACATTATGACATTATAATGGAACTTTACATTATGACATCATAATGGAATTTGACATTATGACATCATAATGGTATTTGACATTATGACATCATAATGGAATTTTGCATTATGACATCATAATGGAAAGTTACATTATGACATCATAATGGAATTTTACATTATGACATCATAATGGAATTTTACATTATGACATAATGGAATTTTACATTATGACATCATAATGGAATTTTGCATTATGACATAATGGAATTTAACATTATGACATCATAATGGAATGTTACATTATGACATCATAATGGAACGTTACATTATGACATTATAATGGAACTTTACATTATGACATCATAATGGAATTTTACATTATGACATCATAATGGAATTTTGCATTATGACATCATAATGGAATTTTGCATTATGACATCATAATGGAAAGTTACATTATGACATCATAATGGAATTTTACATTATGACATCATAATGGAATTTTACATTATGACATCATAATGGAATTTTACATTATGACATCATAATGGAATTTTGCATTATGACATGATAATGGAATTTTGCATTATGACATGATAATGGAATTTTCCATTATGACATCATAATGGAATTTTACATTATGACATCATAATGGAATTTTGCATTATGACATCATAATGGAATTTTACATTATGACATCATAATGGAATGTTACATTATGACATCATAATGGAATTTTACATTATGACATCATAATGGAATTTTGCATTATGACAACATAATGGAACTTTACATTATGACATCATAATGGAATTTTGCATTATGACATCATAATGGATCTTTACATTATGACATCATAATGGAATGTTACATTATGACATCATAATGGAATTTTGCATTATGACATCATGGAACTTTACATTATGACATCATAATGGAATTTTGCATTATGACATCATAATGGAATTTTGCATTATGACATCATAATGGAATTTTGCATTATGACATCATAATGGAACTTTACATTATGACATCATAATGTAATTTTACATTCTGACATCATAATGTAATTTTGCATTATGACATCATAATGGAATGTTACATTACGACATCATAATGGAATTTTGCATTATGACATCATAATGGAATCTTACATTATGACATCATAATGGAATTTTGCATTATGATATCATAATGGAATGTTACATTATGACATCATAATGGAATTTTGCATTATGACATCATCATGGAATTTTACATTATGGCATCATAATGGAGTTTTACATTATGACATCATAATGGAGTTTTACATTATGACATCATAATGGAATTTTGCATTATGACATCATAATGGAATGTTACATTATGACATCATAATGGAATTTTGCATTATGACATCATAATGGAATTTTACATTAGGACATCATAATGGAATGTTGCATTATGACATCATAATGGAATGTTGCATTATGACATCATAATGGAATGTTACATTATGACATCATAATGGAATGTTGCATTATGACATCATAATGGAATGTTACATTATGACATCATAATGGAATTTTGCATTATGACATCATAATGGAATTTTGCATTATGACATCATAATGGAATGTTGCATTATGACTAGAGATGAGCGAACGTACTCGTTACGAGTACTTACGCACCCGAATACCGCGCTTTGCGAGTACTTCAGTACTCGCGCGCAAATATTCGGGGGGCGCCGGGGGGCGGGGAGAGGCGTGGCGGTGCGGGGGGTAGCAGCGGGGAACAGGGGGGAGCCCTCTCTCTCTCCCTCTCCCCCCCACTCCCCACTGCTACCCCCCGTGCCGCCACGGCGCCCCCCGAACTTTTTCGCCCGAGTACGGAAGTACTCGGAGTTCGCGGTGTTCGGGCGAAAAAGGGGCGTGGCCGAACACGTTCGCTCATCTCTAATTATGACATCATAATGGAATGTTACATTATGACATCATAATGGAATGTTGCATTATGACATCATAATGGAATGTTGCATTATGACATCATAATGGAATGTTACATTATGACATCATAATGGAATTTTGCATTATGACATCATAATGGAATTTTGCATTATGACATCATAATGGAATTTTGCATTATGACATCATAATGGAATTTTGCATTATGACATCATAATGGAATGTTACATTATGACATCATAATGGAATTTTGCATTATGACATCATAATGGAATTTTGCATTATGACATCATAATGGAATTTTGCATTATGACATGATAATGGAATTTTACATTATGACATCATAATGGAATTTTACATTATGACATCATAATGGAATTTTGCATTATCACATCATAATGGAATTTTACATTATGACATCATAATGGAATGTTACATTATGACATCATAATGGAATTTTACATTATGACATCATAATGGAATTTTGCATTATGACATCATAATGGAACTTTACATTATGACATCATAATGGAATTTTGCATTTTGACATCATAATGGATCTTTACATTATGACATCATAATGGAATGTTACATTATGACATCATAATGGAATTTTGCATTATGACATCATGGAACTTTACATTATGACATCATAATGGAATTTTGCATTATGACATCATAATGGAATTTTGCATTATGACATCATAATGGAATTTTGCATTATGACATCATAATGGAACTTTACATTATGACATCATAATGTAATTTTACATTATGACATCATAATGTAATTTTGCATTATGACATCATAATGGAATGTTACATTACGACATCATAATGGAATTTTGCATTATGACATCATAATGGAATCTTACATTATGACATCATAATGGAATTTTGCATTATGATATCATAATGGAATGTTACATTATGACATCATAATGGAATTTTGCATTATGACATCATCATGGAATTTTACATTATGGCATCATAATGGAGTTTTACATTATGACATCATAATGGAGTTTTACATTATGACATCATAATGGAATTTTGCATTATGGCATCATAATGGAGTTTTACATTATGACATCATAATGGAATTTTGCATTATGACATCATAATGGAATTTTGCATTATGACATCATAATGGAATTTTGCATTATGACATCATAATGGAATGTTACATTATGACATCATAATGGAATTTTGCATTATGACATCATAATGGAATGTTGCATTATGACATCATAATGGAATTTTACATAATGACATCATAATGGAATTTTGCATTATGACATCATAATGGAATTTTGCATTATGACATCATAATGGAATGTTGCATTATGACATCAAAATGGAATGTTACATTATGACATCATAATGGAATTTTGCATTATGACATCATAATGGAATGTTACATTATGACATCATAATGGAATTTTACATTATGACATCATAATGGAATTTTACACTATGACATCATAATGGAATGTTACATTATGACATCATAATGGAATTTTGCATTATGACATAATGGAATTTAACATTATGACATCATAATGGAATGTTACATTATGACATCATAATGGAACGTTACATTATGACATTATAATGGAACTTTACATTATGACATCATAATGGAATTTTACATTATGACATCATAATGGAATTTTGCATTATGACATCATAATGGAATTTTGCATTATGACATCATAATGGAAAGTTACATTATGACATCATAATGGAATTTTACATTATGACATCATAATGGAATTTTACATTATGACATCATAATGGAATTTTACATTATGACATCATAATGGAATTTTGCATTATGACATCATAATGGAATTTTGCATTATGACATGATAATGGAATTTTACATTATGACATCATAATGGAATTTTACATTATGACATCATAATGGAATTTTGCATTATCACATCATAATGGAATTTTACATTATGACATCATAATGGAATGTTACATTATGACATCATAATGGAATTTTACATTATGACATCATAATGGAATTTTGCATTATGACATCATAATGGAACTTTACATTATGACATCATAATGGAATTTTGCATTATGACATCATAATGGATCTTTACATTATGACATCATAATGGAATGTTACATTATGACATCATAATGGAATTTTGCATTATGACATCATGGAACTTTACATTATGACATCATAATGGAATTTTGCATTATGACATCATAATGGAATTTTGCATTATGACATCATAATGGAATTTTGCATTATGACATCATAATGGAACTTTACATTATGACATCATAATGTAATTTTACATTATGACATCATAATGTAATTTTGCATTATGACATCATAATGGAATGTTACATTACGACATCATAATGGAATTTTGCATTATGACATCATAATGGAATCTTACATTATGACATCATAATGGAATTTTGCATTATGATATCATAATGGAATGTTACATTATGACATCATAATGGAATTTTGCATTATGACATCATCATGGAATTTTACATTATGGCATCATAATGGAGTTTTACATTATGACATCAAAATGGAGTTTTACATTATGACATCATAATGGAATTTTGCATTATGACATCATAATGGAATGTTACATTATGACATCATAATGGAATTTTGCATTATGACATCATAATGGAATTTTACATTAGGACATCATAATGGAATGTTGCATTATGACATCATAATGGAATGTTGCATTATGACATCATAATGGAATGTTACATTATGACATCATAATGGAATGTTGCATTATGACATCATAATGGAATGTTACATTATGACATCATAATGGAATTTTGCATTATGACATCATAATGGAATTTTGCATTATGACATCATAATGGAATGTTGCATTATGACTAGAGATGAGCGAACGTACTCGTTACGAGTACTTACGCACCCGAATACCGCGCTTTGCGAGTACTTCAGTACTCGCGCGCAAATATTCGGGGGGCGCCGGGGGGCGGGGAGAGGCGTGGCGGTGCGGGGGGTAGCAGCGGGGAACAGGGGGGAGCCCTCTCTCTCTCCCTCTCCCCCCCACTCCCCACTGCTACCCCCCGTGCCGCCACGGCGCCCCCCGAACTTTTTCGCCCGAGTACGGAAGTACTCGGAGTTCGCGGTGTTCGGGCGAAAAAGGGGCGTGGCCGAACACGTTCGCGCATCTCTAATTATGACATCATAATGGAATGTTACATTATGACATCATAATGGAATGTTGCATTATGACATCATAATGGAATGTTGCATTATGACATCATAATGGAATGTTACATTATGACATCATAATGGAATTTTGCATTATGACATCATAATGGAATTTTGCATTATGACATCATAATGGAATTTTGCATTATGACATCATAATGGAATTTGACATTATGACATCATAATGGTATTTGACATTATGACATCATAATGGAATTTTGCATTATGACATCATAATGGAAAGTTACATTATGACATCATAATGGAATTTTACATTATGACATCATAATGGAATTTTACATTATGACATCATAATGGAATTTTACATTATGACATCATAATGGAATTTTGCATTATGACATCATAATGGAATTTTGCATTATGACATAATGGAATTTAACATTATGACATCATAATGGAATGTTACATTATGACATCATAATGGAACGTTACATTATGACATTATAATGGAACTTTACATTATGACATCATAATGGAATTTGACATTATGACATCATAATGGTATTTGACATTATGACATCATAATGGAATTTTGCATTATGACATCATAATGGAATTTTACATTATGACATCATAATGGAATTTTACATTATGACATCATAATGGAATTTTACATTATGACATAATGGAATTTTACATTTTGACATCATAATGGAATTTTGCATTATGACATAATGGAATTTAACATTATGACATCATAATGGAATGTTACATTATGACATCATAATGGAACGTTACATTATGACATTATAATGGAACTTTACATTATGACATCATAATGGAATTTTACATTATGACATCATAATGGAATTTTGCATTATGACATCATAATGGAATTTTGCATTATGACATCATTATGGAAAGTTACATTATGACATCATAATGGAATTTTACATTATGACATCATAATGGAATTTTACATTATGACATCATAATGGAATTTTACATTATGACATCATAATGGAATTTTGCATTATGACATCATAATGGAATTTTGCATTATGACATGATAATGGAATTTTCCATTATGACATCATAATGGAATTTTTTCATTATGACATCATAATGGAATTTTGCATTATGACATCATAATGGAATTTTACATTATGACATCATAATGGAATGTTACATTATGACATCATAATGGAATTTTACATTATGACATCATAATGGAATTTTGCATTATGACATCATAATGGAACTTTACATTATGACATCATAATGGAATTTTGCATTATGACATCATAATGGAACTTTACACTATGACATCATAATGGAATGTTACATTATAACATCATAATGGAATTTTACACTATGACATCATAATGGAATGTTACATTATAACATCATAATGGAATTTTGCATTATGACATCATAATGGAATTTTGCATTATGACATCATAATGGAATTTTACATTATGACATCATAATGGAATTTTGCATTATGACATCATAATGGAACTTTACATTATGACATCATAATGGAATTTTGCATTATGACATCATAATGGAACTTTACACTATGACATCATAATGGAATGTTACATTATAACATCATAATGGAATTTTACACTATGACATCATAATGGAATGTTACATTATGACATCATAATGGAATTTTGCATTATGACATAATGGAATTTAACATTATGACATCATAATGGAATGTTACATTATGACATCATAATGGAACGTTACATTATGACATTATAATGGAACTTTACATTATGACATCATAATGGAATTTTACATTATGACATCATAATGGAATTTTGCATTATGACATCATAATGGAATTTTGCATTATGACATCATAATGGAAAGTTACATTATGACATCATAATGGAATTTTACATTATGACATCATAATGGAATTTTACATTATGACATCATAATGGAATTTTACATTATGACATCATAATGGAATTTTGCATTATGACATCATAATGGAATTTTGCATTATGACATGATAATGGAATTTTACATTATGACATCATAATGGAATTTTACATTATGACATCATAATGGAATTTTGCATTATCACATCATAATGGAATTTTACATTATGACATCATAATGGAATGTTACATTATGACATCATAATGGAATTTTACATTATGACATCATAATGGAATTTTGCATTATGACATCATAATGGAACTTTACATTATGACATCATAATGGAATTTTGCATTATGACATCATAATGGATCTTTACATTATGACATCATAATGGAATGTTACATTATGACATCATAATGGAATTTTGCATTATGACATCATGGAACTTTACATTATGACATCATAATGGAATTTTGCATTATGACATCATAATGGAATTTTGCATTATGACATCATAATGGAATTTTGCATTATGACATCATAATGGAACTTTACATTATGACATCATAATGTAATTTTACATTATGACATCATAATGTAATTTTGCATTATGACATCATAATGGAATGTTACATTACGACATCATAATGGAATTTTGCATTATGACATCATAATGGAATCTTACATTATGACATCATAATGGAATTTTGCATTATGATATCATAATGGAATGTTACATTATGACATCATAATGGAATTTTGCATTATGACATCATCATGGAATTTTACATTATGGCATCATAATGGAGTTTTACATTATGACATCAAAATGGAGTTTTACATTATGACATCATAATGGAATTTTGCATTATGACATCATAATGGAATGTTACATTATGACATCATAATGGAATTTTGCATTATGACATCATAATGGAATTTTACATTAGGACATCATAATGGAATGTTGCATTATGACATCATAATGGAATGTTGCATTATGACATCATAATGGAATGTTACATTATGACATCATAATGGAATGTTGCATTATGACATCATAATGGAATGTTACATTATGACATCATAATGGAATTTTGCATTATGACATCATAATGGAATTTTGCATTATGACATCATAAAGGAATGTTGCATTATGACTAGAGATGAGCGAACGTACTCGTTACGAGTACTTACGCACCCGAATACCGCGCTTTGCGAGTACTTCAGTACTCGCGCGCAAATATTCGGGGGGCGCCGGGGGGCGGGGAGAGGCGTGGCGGTGCGGGGGGTAGCAGCGGGGAACAGGGGGGAGCCCTCTCTCTCTCCCTCTCCCCCCCACTCCCCACTGCTACCCCCCGTGCCGCCACGGCGCCCCCCGAACTTTTTCGCCCGAGTACGGAAGTACTCGGAGTTCGCGGTGTTCGGGCGAAAAAGGGGCGTGGCCGAACACGTTCGCGCATCTCTAATTATGACATCATAATGGAATGTTACATTATGACATCATAATGGAATGTTGCATTATGACATCATAATGGAATGTTGCATTATGACATCATAATGGAATGTTACATTATGACATCATAATGGAATTTTGCATTATGACATCATAATGGAATTTTGCATTATGACATCATAATGGAATTTTGCATTATGACATCATAATGGAATTTGACATTATGACATCATAATGGTATTTGACATTATGACATCATAATGGAATTTTGCATTATGACATCATAATGGAAAGTTACATTATGACATCATAATGGAATTTTACATTATGACATCATAATGGAATTTTACATTATGACATCATAATGGAATTTTACATTATGACATCATAATGGAATTTTGCATTATGACATCATAATGGAATTTTGCATTATGACATAATGGAATTTAACATTATGACATCATAATGGAATGTTACATTATGACATCATAATGGAACGTTACATTATGACATTATAATGGAACTTTACATTATGACATCATAATGGAATTTGACATTATGACATCATAATGGTATTTGACATTATGACATCATAATGGAATTTTGCATTATGACATCATAATGGAATTTTACATTATGACATCATAATGGAATTTTACATTATGACATCATAATGGAATTTTACATTATGACATAATGGAATTTTACATTATGACATCATAATGGAATTTTGCATTATGACATCATAATGGAATTTTGCATTATGACATGATAATGGAATTTTCCATTATGACATCATAATGGAATTTTTTCATTATGACATCATAATGGAATTTTGCATTATGACATCATAATGGAATTTTACATTATGACATCATAATGGAATGTTACATTATGACATCATAATGGAATTTTACATTATGACATCATAATGGAATTTTGCATTATGACATCATAATGGAACTTTACATTATGACATCATAATGGAATTTTGCATTATGACATCATAATGGAACTTTACACTATGACATCATAATGGAATGTTACATTATAACATCATAATGGAATTTTACACTATGACATCATAATGGAATGTTACATTATAACATCATAATGGAATTTTGCATTATGACATCATAATGGAATTTTGCATTATGACATCATAATGGAATTTTACATTATGACATCATAATGGAATTTTGCATTATGACATCATAATGGAATTTTGCATTATGACATCATAATGGAATTTTGCATTATGACATCATAATGGAATTTTGCATTATGACATCATAATCGAATGTTACATTATGACATCATAATGGAATTTTGCATTATGACATCATAATGGAATGTTACATTATGACATCATAATGGAATTTTGCATTATGACATCATAATGGAATCTTACATTATGACATCATAATGGAATTTTGCATTATGACATCATAATGGAATGTTACATTATGACATCATAATGGAATTTTGCATTATGACATCATCATGGAATTTTACATTATGGCATCATAATGGAGTTTTACATTATGACATCATAATGGAATTTTACATTATGACATCATAATGGAATTTTGCATTATGACATGATAATGGAATTTTGCATTATGACATGATAATGGAATTTTCCATTATGACATCATAATGGAATTTTACATTATGACATCATAATGGAATTTTGCATTATGACATCATAATGGAATTTTACATTATGACATCATAATGGAATGTTACATTATGACATCATAATGGAATTTTACATTATGACATCATAATGGAATTTTGCATTATGACAACATAATGGAACTTTACATTATGACATCATAATGGAATTTTGCATTATGACATCATAATGGATCTTTACATTATGACATCATAATGGAATGTTACATTATGACATCATAATGGAATTTTGCATTATGACATCATGGAACTTTACATTATGACATCATAATGGAATTTTGCATTATGACATCATAATGGAATTTTGCATTATGACATCATAATGGAATTTTGCATTATGACATCATAATGGAACTTTACATTATGACATCATAATGTAATTTTACATTCTGACATCATAATGTAATTTTGCATTATGACATCATAATGGAATGTTACATTACGACATCATAATGGAATTTTGCATTATGACATCATAATGGAATCTTACATTATGACATCATAATGGAATTTTGCATTATGATATCATAATGGAATGTTACATTATGACATCATAATGGAATTTTGCATTATGACATCATCATGGAATTTTACATTATGGCATCATAATGGAGTTTTACATTATGACATCATAATGGAGTTTTACATTATGACATCATAATGGAATTTTGCATTATGACATCATAATGGAATGTTACATTATGACATCATAATGGAATTTTGCATTATGACATCATAATGGAATTTTACATTAGGACATCATAATGGAATGTTGCATTATGACATCATAATGGAATGTTGCATTATGACATCATAATGGAATGTTACATTATGACATCATAATGGAATGTTGCATTATGACATCATAATGGAATGTTACATTATGACATCATAATGGAATTTTGCATTATGACATCATAATGGAATTTTGCATTATGACATCATAATGGAATGTTGCATTATGACTAGAGATGAGCGAACGTACTCGTTACGAGTACTTACGCACCCGAATACCGCGCTTTGCGAGTACTTCAGTACTCGCGCGCAAATATTCGGGGGGCGCCGGGGGGCGGGGAGAGGCGTGGCGGTGCGGGGGGTAGCAGCGGGGAACAGGGGGGAGCCCTCTCTCTCTCCCTCTCCCCCCCACTCCCCACTGCTACCCCCCGTGCCGCCACGGCGCCCCCCGAACTTTTTCGCCCGAGTACGGAAGTACTCGGAGTTCGCGGTGTTCGGGCGAAAAAGGGGCGTGGCCGAACACGTTCGCTCATCTCTAATTATGACATCATAATGGAATGTTACATTATGACATCATAATGGAATGTTGCATTATGACATCATAATGGAATGTTGCATTATGACATCATAATGGAATGTTACATTATGACATCATAATGGAATTTTGCATTATGACATCATAATGGAATTTTGCATTATGACATCATAATGGAATTTTGCATTATGACATCATAATGGAATGTTACATTATGACATCATAATGGAATTTTGCATTATGACATCATAATGGAATTTTGCATTATGACATCATAATGGAATTTTGCATTATGACATGATAATGGAATTTTACATTATGACATCATAATGGAATTTTACATTATGACATCATAATGGAATTTTGCATTATCACATCATAATGGAATTTTACATTATGACATCATAATGGAATGTTACATTATGACATCATAATGGAATTTTACATTATGACATCATAATGGAATTTTGCATTATGACATCATAATGGAACTTTACATTATGACATCATAATGGAATTTTGCATTTTGACATCATAATGGATCTTTACATTATGACATCATAATGGAATGTTACATTATGACATCATAATGGAATTTTGCATTATGACATCATGGAACTTTACATTATGACATCATAATGGAATTTTGCATTATGACATCATAATGGAATTTTGCATTATGACATCATAATGGAATTTTGCATTATGACATCATAATGGAACTTTACATTATGACATCATAATGTAATTTTACATTATGACATCATAATGTAATTTTGCATTATGACATCATAATGGAATGTTACATTACGACATCATAATGGAATTTTGCATTATGACATCATAATGGAATCTTACATTATGACATCATAATGGAATTTTGCATTATGATATCATAATGGAATGTTACATTATGACATCATAATGGAATTTTGCATTATGACATCATCATGGAATTTTACATTATGGCATCATAATGGAGTTTTACATTATGACATCATAATGGAGTTTTACATTATGACATCATAATGGAATTTTGCATTATGGCATCATAATGGAGTTTTACATTATGACATCATAATGGAATTTTGCATTATGACATCATAATGGAATTTTGCATTATGACATCATAATGGAATTTTGCATTATGACATCATAATGGAATGTTACATTATGACATCATAATGGAATTTTGCATTATGACATCATAATGGAATGTTGCATTATGACATCATAATGGAATTTTACATAATGACATCATAATGGAATTTTGCATTATGACATCATAATGGAATTTTGCATTATGACATCATAATGGAATGTTGCATTATGACATCAAAATGGAATGTTACATTATGACATCATAATGGAATTTTGCATTATGACATCATAATGGAATGTTACATTATGACATCATAATGGAATTTTACATTATGACATCATAATGGAATTTTACACTATGACATCATAATGGAATGTTACATTATGACATCATAATGGAATTTTGCATTATGACATAATGGAATTTAACATTATGACATCATAATGGAATGTTACATTATGACATCATAATGGAACGTTACATTATGACATTATAATGGAACTTTACATTATGACATCATAATGGAATTTTACATTATGACATCATAATGGAATTTTGCATTATGACATCATAATGGAATTTTGCATTATGACATCATAATGGAAAGTTACATTATGACATCATAATGGAATTTTACATTATGACATCATAATGGAATTTTACATTATGACATCATAATGGAATTTTACATTATGACATCATAATGGAATTTTGCATTATGACATCATAATGGAATTTTGCATTATGACATGATAATGGAATTTTACATTATGACATCATAATGGAATTTTACATTATGACATCATAATGGAATTTTGCATTATCACATCATAATGGAATTTTACATTATGACATCATAATGGAATGTTACATTATGACATCATAATGGAATTTTACATTATGACATCATAATGGAATTTTGCATTATGACATCATAATGGAACTTTACATTATGACATCATAATGGAATTTTGCATTATGACATCATAATGGATCTTTACATTATGACATCATAATGGAATGTTACATTATGACATCATAATGGAATTTTGCATTATGACATCATGGAACTTTACATTATGACATCATAATGGAATTTTGCATTATGACATCATAATGGAATTTTGCATTATGACATCATAATGGAATTTTGCATTATGACATCATAATGGAACTTTACATTATGACATCATAATGTAATTTTACATTATGACATCATAATGTAATTTTGCATTATGACATCATAATGGAATGTTACATTACGACATCATAATGGAATTTTGCATTATGACATCATAATGGAATCTTACATTATGACATCATAATGGAATTTTGCATTATGATATCATAATGGAATGTTACATTATGACATCATAATGGAATTTTGCATTATGACATCATCATGGAATTTTACATTATGGCATCATAATGGAGTTTTACATTATGACATCAAAATGGAGTTTTACATTATGACATCATAATGGAATTTTGCATTATGACATCATAATGGAATGTTACATTATGACATCATAATGGAATTTTGCATTATGACATCATAATGGAATTTTACATTAGGACATCATAATGGAATGTTGCATTATGACATCATAATGGAATGTTGCATTATGACATCATAATGGAATGTTACATTATGACATCATAATGGAATGTTGCATTATGACATCATAATGGAATGTTACATTATGACATCATAATGGAATTTTGCATTATGACATCATAATGGAATTTTGCATTATGACATCATAATGGAATGTTGCATTATGACTAGAGATGAGCGAACGTACTCGTTACGAGTACTTACGCACCCGAATACCGCGCTTTGCGAGTACTTCAGTACTCGCGCGCAAATATTCGGGGGGCGCCGGGGGGCGGGGAGAGGCGTGGCGGTGCGGGGGGGTAGCAGCGGGGAACAGGGGGGAGCCCTCTCTCTCTCCCTCTCCCCCCCACTCCCCACTGCTACCCCCCGTGCCGCCACGGCGCCCCCCGAACTTTTTCGCCCGAGTACGGAAGTACTCGGAGTTCGCGGTGTTCGGGCGAAAAAGGGGCGTGGCCGAACACGTTCGCGCATCTCTAATTATGACATCATAATGGAATGTTACATTATGACATCATAATGGAATGTTGCATTATGACATCATAATGGAATGTTGCATTATGACATCATAATGGAATGTTACATTATGACATCATAATGGAATTTTGCATTATGACATCATAATGGAATTTTGCATTATGACATCATAATGGAATTTTGCATTATGACATCATAATGGAATTTGACATTATGACATCATAATGGTATTTGACATTATGACATCATAATGGAATTTTGCATTATGACATCATAATGGAAAGTTACATTATGACATCATAATGGAATTTTACATTATGACATCATAATGGAATTTTACATTATGACATCATAATGGAATTTTACATTATGACATCATAATGGAATTTTGCATTATGACATCATAATGGAATTTTGCATTATGACATAATGGAATTTAACATTATGACATCATAATGGAATGTTACATTATGACATCATAATGGAACGTTACATTATGACATTATAATGGAACTTTACATTATGACATCATAATGGAATTTGACATTATGACATCATAATGGTATTTGACATTATGACATCATAATGGAATTTTGCATTATGACATCATAATGGAATTTTACATTATGACATCATAATGGAATTTTACATTATGACATCATAATGGAATTTTACATTATGACATAATGGAATTTTACATTTTGACATCATAATGGAATTTTGCATTATGACATAATGGAATTTAACATTATGACATCATAATGGAATGTTACATTATGACATCATAATGGAACGTTACATTATGACATTATAATGGAACTTTACATTATGACATCATAATGGAATTTTACATTATGACATCATAATGGAATTTTGCATTATGACATCATAATGGAATTTTGCATTATGACATCATTATGGAAAGTTACATTATGACATCATAATGGAATTTTACATTATGACATCATAATGGAATTTTACATTATGACATCATAATGGAATTTTACATTATGACATCATAATGGAATTTTGCATTATGACATCATAATGGAATTTTGCATTATGACATGATAATGGAATTTTCCATTATGACATCATAATGGAATTTTTTCATTATGACATCATAATGGAATTTTGCATTATGACATCATAATGGAATTTTACATTATGACATCATAATGGAATGTTACATTATGACATCATAATGGAATTTTACATTATGACATCATAATGGAATTTTGCATTATGACATCATAATGGAACTTTACATTATGACATCATAATGGAATTTTGCATTATGACATCATAATGGAACTTTACACTATGACATCATAATGGAATGTTACATTATAACATCATAATGGAATTTTACACTATGACATCATAATGGAATGTTACATTATAACATCATAATGGAATTTTGCATTATGACATCATAATGGAATTTTGCATTATGACATCATAATGGAATTTTACATTATGACATCATAATGGAATTTTGCATTATGACATCATAATGGAACTTTACATTATGACATCATAATGGAATTTTGCATTATGACATCATAATGGAACTTTACACTATGACATCATAATGGAATGTTACATTATAACATCATAATGGAATTTTACACTATGACATCATAATGGAATGTTACATTATGACATCATAATGGAATTTTGCATTATGACATAATGGAATTTAACATTATGACATCATAATGGAATGTTACATTATGACATCATAATGGAACGTTACATTATGACATTATAATGGAACTTTACATTATGACATCATAATGGAATTTTACATTATGACATCATAATGGAATTTTGCATTATGACATCATAATGGAATTTTGCATTATGACATCATAATGGAAAGTTACATTATGACATCATAATGGAATTTTACATTATGACATCATAATGGAATTTTACATTATGACATCATAATGGAATTTTACATTATGACATCATAATGGAATTTTGCATTATGACATCATAATGGAATTTTGCATTATGACATGATAATGGAATTTTACATTATGACATCATAATGGAATTTTACATTATGACATCATAATGGAATTTTGCATTATCACATCATAATGGAATTTTACATTATGACATCATAATGGAATGTTACATTATGACATCATAATGGAATTTTACATTATGACATCATAATGGAATTTTGCATTATGACATCATAATGGAACTTTACATTATGACATCATAATGGAATTTTGCATTATGACATCATAATGGATCTTTACATTATGACATCATAATGGAATGTTACATTATGACATCATAATGGAATTTTGCATTATGACATCATGGAACTTTACATTATGACATCATAATGGAATTTTGCATTATGACATCATAATGGAATTTTGCATTATGACATCATAATGGAATTTTGCATTATGACATCATAATGGAACTTTACATTATGACATCATAATGTAATTTTACATTATGACATCATAATGTAATTTTGCATTATGACATCATAATGGAATGTTACATTACGACATCATAATGGAATTTTGCATTATGACATCATAATGGAATCTTACATTATGACATCATAATGGAATTTTGCATTATGATATCATAATGGAATGTTACATTATGACATCATAATGGAATTTTGCATTATGACATCATCATGGAATTTTACATTATGGCATCATAATGGAGTTTTACATTATGACATCAAAATGGAGTTTTACATTATGACATCATAATGGAATTTTGCATTATGACATCATAATGGAATGTTACATTATGACATCATAATGGAATTTTGCATTATGACATCATAATGGAATTTTACATTAGGACATCATAATGGAATGTTGCATTATGACATCATAATGGAATGTTGCATTATGACATCATAATGGAATGTTACATTATGACATCATAATGGAATGTTGCATTATGACATCATAATGGAATGTTACATTATGACATCATAATGGAATTTTGCATTATGACATCATAATGGAATTTTGCATTATGACATCATAAAGGAATGTTGCATTATGACTAGAGATGAGCGAACGTACTCGTTACGAGTACTTACGCACCCGAATACCGCGCTTTGCGAGTACTTCAGTACTCGCGCGCAAATATTCGGGGGGCGCCGGGGGGCGGGGAGAGGCGTGGCGGTGCGGGGGGTAGCAGCGGGGAACAGGGGGGAGCCCTCTCTCTCTCCCTCTCCCCCCCACTCCCCACTGCTACCCCCCGTGCCGCCACGGCGCCCCCCGAACTTTTTCGCCCGAGTACGGAAGTACTCGGAGTTCGCGGTGTTCGGGCGAAAAAGGGGCGTGGCCGAACACGTTCGCGCATCTCTAATTATGACATCATAATGGAATGTTACATTATGACATCATAATGGAATGTTGCATTATGACATCATAATGGAATGTTGCATTATGACATCATAATGGAATGTTACATTATGACATCATAATGGAATTTTGCATTATGACATCATAATGGAATTTTGCATTATGACATCATAATGGAATTTTGCATTATGACATCATAATGGAATTTGACATTATGACATCATAATGGTATTTGACATTATGACATCATAATGGAATTTTGCATTATGACATCATAATGGAAAGTTACATTATGACATCATAATGGAATTTTACATTATGACATCATAATGGAATTTTACATTATGACATCATAATGGAATTTTACATTATGACATCATAATGGAATTTTGCATTATGACATCATAATGGAATTTTGCATTATGACATAATGGAATTTAACATTATGACATCATAATGGAATGTTACATTATGACATCATAATGGAACGTTACATTATGACATTATAATGGAACTTTACATTATGACATCATAATGGAATTTGACATTATGACATCATAATGGTATTTGACATTATGACATCATAATGGAATTTTGCATTATGACATCATAATGGAATTTTACATTATGACATCATAATGGAATTTTACATTATGACATCATAATGGAATTTTACATTATGACATAATGGAATTTTACATTATGACATCATAATGGAATTTTGCATTATGACATCATAATGGAATTTTGCATTATGACATGATAATGGAATTTTCCATTATGACATCATAATGGAATTTTTTCATTATGACATCATAATGGAATTTTGCATTATGACATCATAATGGAATTTTACATTATGACATCATAATGGAATGTTACATTATGACATCATAATGGAATTTTACATTATGACATCATAATGGAATTTTGCATTATGACATCATAATGGAACTTTACATTATGACATCATAATGGAATTTTGCATTATGACATCATAATGGAACTTTACACTATGACATCATAATGGAATGTTACATTATAACATCATAATGGAATTTTACACTATGACATCATAATGGAATGTTACATTATAACATCATAATGGAATTTTGCATTATGACATCATAATGGAATTTTGCATTATGACATCATAATGGAATTTTACATTATGACATCATAATGGAATTTTGCATTATGACATCATAATGGAATTTTGCATTATGACATCATAATGGAATTTTGCATTATGACATCATAATCGAATGTTACATTATGACATCATAATGGAATTTTGCATTATGACATCATAATGGAATGTTACATTATGACATCATAATGGAATTTTGCATTATGACATCATAATGGAATCTTACATTATGACATCATAATGGAATTTTGCATTATGACATCATAATGGAATGTTACATTATGACATCATAATGGAATTTTGCATTATGACATCATCATGGAATTTTACATTATGGCATCATAATGGAGTTTTACATTATGACATCATAATGGAGTTTTACATTATGACATCATAATGGAATTTTGCATTATGGCATCATAATGGAGTTTTACATTATGACATCATAATGGAATTTTGCATTATGACATCATAATGGAATGTTACATTATGACATCATAATGGAATTTTGCATTATGACATCATAATGGAATTTTGCATTATGACATCATAATGGAATGTTACATTATGACATCATAATGGAATTTTGCATTATGACATCATAATGGAATGTTGCATTATGACATCATAATGGAATTTTACATTATGACATCATAATGGAATTTTACATTATGACATCATAATGGAATTTTGCATTATGACATCATAATGGAATTTCGCATTATGACATCATAATGGAATTTTACATTATGACATCATAATGGAATTTTACATTATGACATCATAATGGAATTTTGCATTATGACATCATAATGGAATTTTGCATTATGACATCATAATGGAACGTTACATTATGACAACATAATGGAATGTTACATTATGACATCATAATGGAATTTTGCATTATGACATCATAATGGAATGTTACATTATGACATCATAATGGAATTTTGCATTATGACATCATAATGGAATGTTACATTATGACATCATAAATGAATTTTACATTATGACATCATAATGGAATTTTACATTATGACATCATAATGGAATTTTGCATTATGACATCATAATGGAATGTTACATTATGACATCATAATGGAATTTTGCATTATGACATCATAATGGAATTTTGTATTATGACAGCATAATAGAATTTTACATTATGACATCATAATGGAATTTTGCATTATGACATCATAATGGAATGTTACATTATGACATCATAATGGAATTTTGCATTATGACATCATAATGGAATGTTACATTATGACATCATAATGGAATTTTGCATTATGACATCATAATGGAATTTTGCATTATGACATCATAATGGAATGTTACATTATGACATCATAATGGAATTTTGCATTATGACATCATAATGGAATGTTGCATTATGACATCATAATGGAATGTTACATTATGACATCATAATGGAATTTTACATTATAACATCATAATGGAATTTTACATTATAACATCATAATGGAATTTTGCATTATGACATCATAATGGAATTTTACATTATGACATCATAATGGAATTTTACATTATGACATCATAATGGAATTTTGCATTATGACATCATAATGGAATTTTGCATTATGACATCATAATGGAATGTTACATTATGACAACATAATGGAATGTTACATTATGACATCATAATGGAATTTTGCATTATGACATCATAATGGAATGTTACATTATGACATCATAATGGAATGTTACATTATGACATCATAAATGAATTTTACATTATGACATCATAATGGAATTTTACATTATGACATCATAATGGAATTTTGCATTATGACATCATAATGGAATTTTGCATTATGACATCATAATGGAATGTTACATTATGACATCATAATGGAATTTTGCATTATGACATCATAATGGAATTTTGTATTATGACAGCATAATAGAATTTTACATTATGACATCATAATGGAATTTTGCATTATGACATCATAATGGAATGTTACATTATGACATCATAATGGAATTTTGCATTATGACATCATAATAGAATGTTACATTATGACATCATAATAGAATTTTACATTAGGACATCATAATGGAATGTTGCATTATGACATCATAATGGAATGTTGCATTATGACATCATAATGGAATGTTACATTATGACATCATAATGGAATGTTGCATTATGACATCATAATGGAATGTTACATTATGACATCATAATGGAATTTTGCATTATGACATCATAATGGAATTTTGCATTATGACATCATAATGGAATGTTGCATTATGACTAGAGATGAGCGAACGTACTCGTTACGAGTACTTACGCACCCGAATACCGCGCTTTGCGAGTACTTCAGTACTCGCGCGCAAATATTCGGGGGGCGCCGGGGGGCGGGGAGAGGCGTGGCGGTGCGGGGGGTAGCAGCGGGGAACAGGGGGGAGCCCTCTCTCTCTCCCTCTCCCCCCCACTCCCCACTGCTACCCCCCGTGCCGCGATGGCGCCCCCCGAACTTTTTCACCCGAGTACGGAAGTACTCGGAGTTCGCGGTGTTCGGGCGAAAAAGGGGCGTGGCCGAACACGTTCGCTCATCTCTAATTATGACATCATAATGGAATGTTACATTATGACATCATAATGGAATGTTGCATTATGACATCATAATGGAATGTTGCATTATGACATCATAATGGAATGTTACATTATGACATCATAATGGAATTTTGCATTATGACATCATAATGGAATTTTGCATTATGACATCATAATGGAATGTTACATTATGACATCATAATGGATTTTTACATTATGACATCATAATGGAATTTTGCATTATGACATCATAATGGAATTTCGCATTATGACATCATAATGGAATTTTACATTATGACATCATAAAGGAGTTTAACATTATGACATCATAATGGAGTTTTGCATTATGACATCATAATGGAATTTTGCATTATGGCATCATAATGGAAAGTTACATTATGACATCATAATGGAATTTGACATTATGACATCATAATGGTATTTGACATTATGACATCATAATGGAATTTTGCATTATGACATCATAATGGAAAGTTACATTATGACATCATAATGGAATTTTACATTATGACATCATAATGGAATTTTACATTATGACATCATAATGGAATTTTACATTATGACATCATAATGGAATTTTGCATTATGACATCATAATGGAATTTTGCATTATGACATAATGGAATTTAACATTATGACATCATAATGGAATGTTACATTATGACATCATAATGGAACGTTACATTATGACATTATAATGGAACTTTACATTATGACATCATAATGGAATTTTACATTATGACATCATAATGGAATTTTGCATTATGACATCATAATGGAATTTTGCATTATGACATCATAATGGAAAGTTACATTATGACATCATAATGGAATTTTACATTATGACATCATAATGGAATTTTACATTATGACATCATAATGGAATTTTACATTATGACATCATAATGGAATTTTGCATTATGACATCATAATGGAATTTTGCATTATGACATGATAATGGAATTTTACATTATGACATCATAATGGAATTTTACATTATGACATCATAATGGAATTTTGCATTATCACATCATAATGGAATTTTACATTATGACATCATAATGGAATGTTACATTATGACATCATAATGGAATTTTACATTATGACATCATAATGGAATTTTGCATTATGACATCATAATGGAACTTTACTTTATGACATCATAATGGAATTTTGCATTATGACATCATAATGGATCTTTACATTATGACATCATAATGGAATGTTACATTATGACATCATAATGGAATTTTGCATTATGACATCATGGAACTTTACATTATGACATCATAATGGAATTTTGCATTATGACATCATAATGGAATTTTGCATTATGACATCATAATGGAATTTTGCATTATGACATCATAATGGAACTTTACATTATGACATCATAATGTAATTTTACATTATGACATCATAATGTAATTTTGCATTATGACATCATAATGGAATGTTACATTACGACATCATAATGGAATTTTGCATTATGACATCATAATGGAATCTTACATTATGACATCATAATGGAATTTTGCATTATGACATCATCATGGAATTTTACATTATGGCATCATAATGGAGTTTTACATTATGACATCATAATGGAGTTTTACATTATGACATCATAATGGAATTTTGCATTATGGCATCATAATGGAGTTTTACATTATGACATCATAATGGAATTTTGCATTATGACATCATAATGGAATTTTGCATTATGACATCATAATGGAATTTTGCATTATGACATCATAATGGAATGTTACATTATGACATCATAATGGAATTTTGCATTATGACATCATAATGGAATGTTGCATTATGACATCATAATGGAATTTTACATAATGACATCATAATGGAATTTTGCATTATGACATCATAATGGAATTTTGCATTATGACATCATAATGGAATGTTGCATTATGACATCAAAATGGAATGTTACATTATGACATCATAATGGAATTTTGCATTATGACATCATAATGGAACTTTACATTATGACATCATAATGTAATTTTACATTATGACATCATAATGTAATTTTGCATTATGACATCATAATGGAATGTTACATTACGACATCATAATGGAATTTTGCATTATGACATCATAATGGAATCTTACATTATGACATCATAATGGAATTTTGCATTATGACATCATCATGGAATTTTACATTATGGCATCATAATGGAGTTTTACATTATGACATCATAATGGAGTTTTACATTATGACATCATAATGGAATTTTGCATTATGGCATCATAATGGAGTTTTACATTATGACATCATAATGGAATTTTGCATTATGACATCATAATGGAATTTTGCATTATGACATCATAATGGAATTTTGCATTATGACATCATAATGGAATGTTACATTATGACATCATAATGGAATTTTGCATTATGCCATCATAATGGAATGTTGCATTATGACATCATAATGGAATTTTACATAATGACATCATAATGGAATTTTGCATTATGACATCATAATGGAATTTTGCATTATGACATCATAATGGAATGTTGCATTATGACATCAAAATGGAATGTTACATTATGACATCATAATGGAATTTTGCATTATGACATCATAATGGAATGTTACATTATGACATCATAATGGAATTTTACATTATGACATCATAATGGAATTTTACACTATGACATCATAATGGAATGTTACATTATGACATCATAATGGAATTTTGCATTATGACATCATAATTGAATTTTACATTATGACATCATAATGGAATTTTGCATTATGACATCATAATGGAATGTTGCATTATGACATCATAATGGAATGTTACATTATGATATCATAATGGAATTTTGCATTATGACATCATAATGGAATTTTACATTATGACATCATAATGGAATTTTGCATTATGACATCATAATGGAATTTTACATTATGACATCATAATGGAATTTTGCATTATGACATCATAATGGAATTTTGCATTATGACATCATAATCGAATGTTACATTATGACATCATAATGGAATTTTGCATTATGACATCATAATGGAATGTTACATTATGACATCATAATGGAATTTTGCATTATGACATCATAATGGAATCTTACATTATGACATCATAATGGAATTTTGCATTATGATATCATAATGGAATGTTACATTATGACATCATAATGGAATTTTGCATTATGACATCATCATGGAATTTTACATTATGACATCATAATGGAATTTTGCATTATGGCATCATAATGGAGTTTTACATTATGACATCATAATGGAATTTTGCATTATGACATCATAATGGAATGTTACATTATGACATCATAATGGAATTTTGCATTATGACATCATAATGGAATTTTGCATTATGACATCATAATGGAATGTTACATTATGACATCATAATGGAATTTTGCATTATGACATCATAATGGAATTTTGCATTATGACATCATAATGGAATGTTGCATTATGACATCATAATGGAATTTTACATTATGACATCATAATGGAATTTTACATTATGACATCATAATGGAATGTTGCATTATGACATCATAATGGAATTTTACATTATGACATCATAATGGAATTTTACATTATGACATCATAATGGAATTTTGCATTATGACATCATAATGGAATTTCGCATTATGACATCATAATGGAATTTTACATTATGACATCATAATGGAATTTTGCATTATGACATCATAATGGAATTTTGCATTATGACATCATAATGGAATTTTGCATTATGACATCATAATGGAATTTTGCATTATGACATCATAATGGAATTTTGCATTATGACATCATAATGGAATGTTACATTATGACAACATAATGGAATGTTACATTATGACATCATAATGGAATTTTGCATTATGACATCATAATGGAATGTTACATTATGACATCATAATGGAATTTTGCATTATGACATCATAATGGAATGTTACATTATGACATCATAATGGAATTTTGCATTATGACATCATAATGGAATGTTGCATTATGACATCATAATGGAATTTTGCATTATGACATCATAATGAAATGTTACATTATGACATCATAATGGATTTTTACATTATGACATCATAATGGAATTTTACATTATGACATCATAATGGACTTTTGCATTATGACATCATAATGGAATTTTGCATTATGACATCATAATGGAAAGTTACATTATGACATCATAATGGAATTTGACATTATGACATCATAATGGAATTTTGCATTATGACATCATAATGGAATGTTACATTATGACATCATAAATGAATTTTACATTATGACATCATAATGGAATTTTACATTATGACATCATAATGGAATTTTGCATTATGACATCATAATGGAATGTTACATTATGACATCATAATGGAATTTTGCATTATGACATCATAATGGAATTTTGTATTATGACAGCATAATAGAATTTTACATTATGACATCATAATGGAATTTTGCATTATGACATCATAATGGAATTTTGCATTATGACATCATAATGGAATGTTACATTATGACATCATAATGAAATTTTACATTAGGACATCATAATGGAATGTTGCATTATGACATCATAATGGAATGTTGCATTATGACATCATAATGGAATGTTACATTATGACATCATAATGGAATGTTGCATTATGACATCATAATGGAATTTTGCATTATGACATCATAATGGAATGTTACATTATGACATCATAATGGAATTTTGCATTATGACATCATAATGGAATGTTACATTATGACATCATAATGGAATTTTGTATTATGACAGCATAATAGAATTTTACATTATGACATCATAATGGAATTTTGCATTATGACATCATAATGGAATGTTACATTATGACATCATAATGGAATTTTGCATTATGACATCATAATGGAATGTTACATTATGACATCATAATGGAATTTTACATTAGGACATCATAATGGAATGTTGCATTATGACATCATAATGGAATGTTGCATTATGACATCATAATGGAATGTTACATTATGACATCATAATGGAATGTTGCATTATGACATCATAATGGAATGTTACATTATGACATCATAATGGAATTTTGCATTATGACATCATAATGGAATTTTGCATTATGACATCATAATGGAATGTTGCATTATGACTAGAGATGAGCGAACGTACTCGTTACGAGTACTTACGCACCCGAATACCGCGCTTTGCGAGTACTTCAGTACTCGCGCGCAAATATTCGGGGGGCGCCGGGGGGCGGGGAGAGGCGTGGCGGTGCGGGGGGTAGCAGCGGGGAACAGGGGGGAGCCCTCTCTCTCTCCCTCTCCCCCCCACTCCCCACTGCTACCCCCCGTGCCGCCATGGCGCCCCCCGAACTTTTTCACCCGAGTACGGAAGTACTCGGAGTTCGCGGTGTTCGGGCGAAAAAGGGGCGTGGCCGAACACGTTCGCTCATCTCTAATTATGACATCATAATGGAATGTTACATTATGACATCATAATGGAATGTTGCATTATGACATCATAATGGAATGTTGCATTATGACATCATAATGGAATGTTACATTATGACATCATAATGGAATTTTGCATTATGACATCATAATGGAATTTTGCATTATGACATCATAATGGAATGTTACATTATGACATCATAATGGATTTTTACATTATGACATCATAATGGAATTTTGCATTATGACATCATAATGGAATTTCGCATTATGACATCATAATGGAATTTTACATTATGACATCATAAAGGAGTTCAACATTATGACATCATAATGGAGTTTTGCATTATGACATCATAATGGAATTTTGCATTATGGCATCATAATGGAAAGTTACATTATGACATCATAATGGAATTTGACATTATGACATCATAATGGAATTTTGCATTATGACATCATAATGGTATTTGACATTATGACATCATCATGGAATTTTGCATTATGACATCATAATCGAATGTTACATTATGACATCATAATGGAATTTTGCATTATGACATCATAATGTAATGTTACATTATGACATCATAATGGAATTTTGCATTATGACATCATAATGGAATCTTACATTATGACATCATAATGGAATTTTGCATTATGATATCATAATGGAATGTTACATTATGACATCATAATGGAATTTTGCATTATGACATCATCATGGAATTTTACATTATGACATCATAATGGAATTTTGCATTATGGCATCATAATGGAGTTTTACATTATGACATCATAATGGAATTTTGCATTATGACATCATAATGGAATTTTACATTATGACATCATAATGGAATTTTGCATTATGACATCATAATGGAATTTTGCATTATGACATAATGGAATTTAACATTATGACATCATAATGGAATGTTACATTATGACATCATAATGGAACGTTACATTATGACATTATAATGGAACTTTACATTATGACATCATAATGGAATTTTGCATTATGACATCATAATGGAATTTTGCATTATGACATCATAATGGAAAGTTACATTATGACATCATAATGGAATTTTACATTATGACATCATAATGGAATTTTACATTATGACATCATAATGGAATTTTACATTATGACATCATAATGGAATTTTGCATTATGACATAATAATGGAATTTTGCATTATGACATGATAATGGAATTTTACATTATGACATCATAATGGAATTTTACATTATGACATCATAATGGAATTTTGCATTATGACATCATAATGGAATGTTACATTATGACATCATAATGGAATGTTACATTATGACATCATAATGGAATTTTACATTATGACATCATAATGGAATTTTGCATTATGACATCAAGATGGAACTTTACATTATGACATCATAATGGAATTTTGCATTATGACATCATAATGGATATTTACATTATGACATCATAATGGAATGTTACATTATGACATCATAATGGAATTTTGCATTATGACATCATAATGGAATTTTACATTATGACATCATAATGGAATTTTGCATTATGACATCATAATGGAATTTTACATTATGACAACATAATGGAATTTTGCATTATGACATCATAATGGAATTTTACATTATGACATCATAATGGAATTTTGCATTATGACATCATAATGGAATTTTGCATTATGACATCATAATCGAATGTTACATTATGACATCATAGTGGAATTTTGCATTATGACATCATAATGGAATGTTACATTATGACATCATAATGGAATTTTGCATTATGACATCATAATGGAATCTTACATTATGACATAATGGAATTTTGCATTATGACATCATAATGGAATCTTACATTATGACATCATAATGGAATTTTGCATTATGACATCATAATGGAATCTTACATTATGACATCATAATGGAATTTTACATTATGACATTATAATGGAATTTTACACTATGACATCATAATGGAATGTTACATTATGACATCATAATGGAATTTTGCATTATGACATCATAATGGAATTTTACATTATGACATCATAATGGAATTTTGCATTATGACATCATAATGGAATGTTGCATTATGACATCATAATGGAATGTTACATTATGACATCATAATGGAATTTTGCACTATGACATCATAATGGAATTTTACATTATGACATCATAATGGAATTTTAAATTATGACATCATAATGGAATTTTGCATTATGACATCATAATGGAATTTTGCATTATGACATCATAATGGAATTTTGCATTATGACATCATAATGGAATTTTACATTATGACATCATAATGGAATTTTGCATTATGACATCATAATGGAATTTTGCATTATGACATCATAATGGAATTTTGCATTATGACATCATAATGGAATTTTGCATTATGACATCATAATGGAACTTTACATTATGACATCATAATGTAATTTTACATTATGACATCATAATGTAATTTTGCATTATGACATCATAATGGAATGTTACATTACGACATCATAATGGAATTTTGCATTATGACATCATAATGGAATCTTACATTATGACATCATAATGGAATTTTGCATTATGACATCATAATGGAATCTTACATTATGACATCATAATGGAATTTTGCATTATGATATCATAATGGAATGTTACATTATGACATCATAATGGAATTTTGCATTATGACATCATCATGGAATTTTACATTATGGCATCATAATGGAGTTTTACATTATGACATCATAATGGAGTTTTACATTATGACATCATAATGGAATTTTGCATTATGGCATCATAATGGAGTTTTACATTATGACATCATAATGGAATTTTGCATTATGACATCATAATGGAATTTTGCATTATGACATCATAATGGAATTTTGCATTATGACATCATAATGGAATGTTACATTATGACATCATAATGGAATTTTGCATTATGACATCATAATGGAATGTTGCATTATGACATCATAATGGAATTTTACATAATGACATCATAATGGAATTTTGCATTATGACATCATAATGGAATTTTGCATTATGACATCATAATGGAATGTTGCATTATGACATCAAAATGGAATGTTACATTATGACATCATAATGGAATTTTGCATTATGACATCATAATGGAATGTTACATTATGACATCATAATGGAATTTTACATTATGACATCATAATGGAATTTTACACTATGACATCATAATGGAATGTTACATTATGACATCATAATGGAATTTTGCATTATGACATCATAATGGAATTTTACATTATGACATCATAATGGAATTTTGCATTATGACATCATAATGGAATGTTGCATTATGACATCATAATGGAATGTTACATTATGACATCATAATGGAATTTTGCATTATGACATCATAATGGAATTTTACATTATGACATCATAATGGAATTTTGCATTATGACATCATAATGGAATTTTACATTATGACATCATAATGGAATTTTGCATTATGACATCATAATGGAATTTTGCATTATGACATCATAATCGAATGTTACATTATGACATCATAATGGAATTTTGCATTATGACATCATAATGGAATGTTACATTATGATGTCATAATGGAATTTTGCATTATGACATCATAATGGAATCTTACATTATGACATCATAATGGAATTTTGCATTATGATATCATAATGGAATGTTACATTATGACATCATAATGGAATTTTGCATTATGACATCATCATGGAATTTTACATTATGACATCATAATGGAATTTTGCATTATGGCATCATAATGGAGTTTTACATTATGACATCATAATGGAATTTTGCATTATGGCATCATAATGGAGTTTTACATTATGACATCATAATGGAATTTTGCATTATGACATCATAATGGAATTTTGCATTATGACATCATAATGGAATGTTACATTATGACATCATAATGGAATTTTGCATTATGACATCATAATGGAATGTTGCATTATGACATCATAATGGAATTTTACATTATGACATCATAATGGAATTTTACATTATGACATCATAATGGAATTTTGCATTATGACATCATAATGGAATTTCGCATTATGACATCATAATGGAATTTTACATTATGACATCATAATGGAATTTTACATTATGACATCATAATGGAATTTTGCATTATGACATCATAATGGAATTTTGCATTATGACATCATAATGGAATGTTACATTATGACAACATAATGGAATGTTACATTATGACATCATAATGGAATTTTGCATTATGACATCATAATGGAATGTTACATTATGACATCATAATGGAATTTTGCATTATGACATCATAATGGAATGTTACATTATGACATCATAAATGAATTTTACATTATGACATCATAATGGAATTTTACATTATGACATCATAATGGAATTTTGCATTATGACATCATAATGGAATGTTACATTATGACATCATAATGGAATTTTGCATTATGACATCATAATGGAATTTTGCATTATGACATCATAATGGAATCTTACATTACGACATCATAATGGAATTTTGCATTATGATATCATAATGGAATGTTACATTATGACATCATAATGGAATTTTGCATTATGACATCATCATGGAATTTTACATTATGGCATCATAATGGAGTTTTACATTATGACATCATAATGGAGTTTTACATTATGACATCATAATGGAATTTTGCATTATGGCATCATAATGGAGTTTTACATTATGACATCATAATGGAATTTTGCATTATGACATCATAATGGAATTTTGCATTATGACATCATAATGGAATTTTGCATTATGACATCATAATGGAATGTTACATTATGACATCATAATGGAATTTTGCATTATGACATCATAATGGAATGTTGCATTATGACATCATAATGGAATTTTACATAATGACATCATAATGGAATTTTGCATTATGACATCATAATGGAATTTTGCATTATGACATCATAATGGAATGTTGCATTATGACATCATAATGGAATGTTACATTATGACATCATAATGGAATTTTGCATTATGACATCATAATGGAATGTTACATTATGACATCATAATGGAATTTTACATTATGACATCATAATGGAATTTTACACTATGACATCATAATGGAATGTTACATTATGACATCATAATGGAATTTTGCATTATGACATCATAATGGAATTTTACATTATGACATCATAATGGAATTTTGCATTATGACATCATAATGGAATTTTACATTATGACATCATAATGGAATTTTGCATTATGACATCATAATGGAATGTTGCATTATGACATCATAATGGAATGTTACATTATGACATCATAATGGAATTTTGCATTATGACATCATAATGGAATTTTACATTATGACATCATAATGGAATTTTGCATTATGACATCATAATGGAATTTTACATTATGACATCATAATGGAATTTTGCATTATGACATCATAATGGAATTTTGCATTATGACATCATAATCGAATGTTACATTATGACATCATAATGGAATTTTGCATTATGACATCATAATGTAATGTTACATTATGACATCATAATGGAATTTTGCATTATGACATCATAATGGAATCTTACATTATGACATCATAATGGAATTTTGCATTATGATATCATAATGGAATGTTACATTATGACATCATAATGGAATTTTGCATTATGACATCATCATGGAATTTTACATTATGACATCATAATGGAATTTTGCATTATGGCATCATAATGGAGTTTTACATTATGACATCATAATGGAATTTTGCATTATGACATCATAATGGAATGTTACATTATGACATCATAATGGAATTTTGCATTATGACATCATAATGGAATTTTGCATTATGACATCATAATGGAATGTTACATTATGACATCATAATGGAATTTTGCATTATGACATCATAATGGAATGTTGCATTATGACATCATAATGGAATTTTACATTATGACATCATAATGGAATTTTACATTATGACATCATAATGGAATTTTGCATTATGACATCATAATGGAATTTCGCATTATGACATCATAATGGAATATTACATTATGACATCATAATGGAATTTTACATTATGACATCATAATGGAATTTTGCATTATGACATCATAATGGAATTTTGCATTATGACATCATAATGGAATGTTACATTATGACAACATAATGGAATGTTACATTATGACATCATAATGGAATTTTGCATTATGACATCATAATGGAATGTTACATTATGACATCATAAATGAATTTTACATTATGACATCATAATGGAATTTTACATTATGACATCATAATGGAATTTTGCATTATGACATCATAATGGAATGTTACATTATGACATCATAATGGAATTTTGCATTATGACATCATAATGGAATTTTGTATTATGACAGCATAATAGAATTTTACATTATGACATCATAATGGAATTTTGCATTATGACATCATAATGGAATGTTACATTATGACATCATAATGGAATTTTGCATTATGACATCATAATGGAATGTTACATTATGACATCATAATGGAATTTTACATTAGGACATCATAATGGAATGTTGCATTATGACATCATAATGGAATGTTGCATTATGACATCATAATGGAATGTTACATTATGACATCATAATGGAATGTTGCATTATGACATCATAATGGAATGTTACATTATGACATCATAATGGAATTTTGCATTATGACATCATAATGG
Organism: Eleutherodactylus coqui; assembly: GCF_035609145.1. Classification (NCBI taxonomy): domain Eukaryota; kingdom Metazoa; phylum Chordata; class Amphibia; order Anura; family Eleutherodactylidae; genus Eleutherodactylus; species Eleutherodactylus coqui. The sequence goes on along the minus strand of NW_027102556.1, from coordinate 143,810 downwards.
AATTTTGCATTATGACATCATAATGGAATGTTGCATTATGACTAGAGATGAGCGAACGTACTCGTTACGAGTACTTACGCACCCGAATACCGCGCTTTGCGAGTACTTCAGTACTCGCGCGCAAATATTCGGGGGGCGCCGGGGGGCGGGGAGAGGCGTGGCGGTGCGGGGGGTAGCAGCGGGGAACAGGGGGGAGCCCTCTCTCTCTCCCTCTCCCCCCCCACTCCCCACTGCTACCCCCCGTGCCGCCACGGCGCCCCCCGAACTTTTTCGCCCGAGTACGGAAGTACTCGGAGTTCGCGGTGTTCGGGCGAAAAAGGGGCGTTGCCGTACACGTTCGCTCATCTCTAATTATGACATCATAATGGAATGTTACATTATGACATCATAATGGAATGTTGCATTATGACATCATAATGGAATGTTGCATTATGACATCATAATGGAATGTTACATTATGACATCATAATGGATTTTTACATTATGACATCATAATGGAATTTTGCATTATGACATCATAATGGAATTTCGCATTATGACATCATAATGGAATTTTACATTATGACATCATAAAGGAGTTTAACATTATGACATCATAATGGAGTTTTGCATTATGACATCATAATGGAATTTTGCATTATGACATCATAATGGAAAGTTACATTATGACATCATAATGGAATTTGACATTATGACATCATAATGGTATTTGACATTATGACATCATAATGGAATTTTGCATTATGACATCATAATGGAAAGTTACATTATGACATCATAATGGAATTTTACATTATGACATCATAATGGAATTTTACATTATGACATCATAATGGAATTTTGCATTATGACATCATAATGGAATTTTGCATTATGACATAATGGAATTTAACATTATGACATCATAATGGAATGTTACATTATGACATCATAATGGAACGTTACATTATGACATTATAATGGAACTTTACATTATGACATCATAATGGAATTTTACATTATGACATCATAATGGAATTTTGCATTATGACATCATAATGGAATTTTGCATTATGACATCATAATGGAAAGTTACATTATGACATCATAATGGAATTTTACATTATGACATCATAATGGAATTTTACATTATGACATCATAATTGAATTTTACATTATGACATCATAATGGAATTTTGCATTATGACATCATAATGGAATTTTGCATTATGACATGATAATGGAATTTTCCATTATGACATCATAATGGAATTTTACATTATGACATCATAATGGAATTTTGCATTATGACATCATAATGGAATTTTACATTATGACATCATAATGGAATTTTGCATTATGACATCATAATGGAATCTTACATTATGACATAATGGAATTTTGCATTATGACATCATAATGGAATCTTACATTATGACATCATAATGGAATTTTGCATTATGACATCATAATGGAATCTTACATTATGACATCATAATGGAATTTTGCATTATGACATCATAATGGAATTTTGCATTATGACATCATAATGGAATTTTACATTATGACATCATAATGGAATTTTGCATTATGACATCATAATGGAATGTTGCATTATGACATCATAATGGAATGTTACATTATGACATCATAATGGAATTTTGCATTATGACATCATAATGGAATTTTACATTATGACATCATAATGGAATTTTGCATTATGACATCATAATGGAATTTTACATTATGACATCATAATGGAATTTTGCATTATGACATCATAATCGAATGTTACATTATGACATCATAATGGAATTTTGCATTATGACATCATAATGGAATGTTACATTATGACATCATAATGGAATTTTGCATTATGACATCATAATGGAATCTTACATTATGACATCATAATGGAATTTTGCATTATGACATCATAATGGAAGCTTACATTATGACATCATAATGGAATTTTGCATTATGACATCATAATGGAATGTTACATTATGACATCATAATAGAATTTTGCACTATGACATCATAATGGAATTTTACATTATGACATCATAATGGAATTTTAAATTATGACATCATAATGGAATTTTGCATTATGACATCATAATGGAATTTTGCATTATGACATCATAAGGGAATTTTACATTATGACATCATAATGGAATTTTGCATTATGACATCATGGAACTTTACATTATGACATCATAATGGAATTTTGCATTATGACATCATAATGGAACTTTACATTATGACATCATAATGTAATTTTACATTATGACATCATAATGTAATTTTGCATTATGACATCATAATGGAATGTTACATTACGACATCATAATGGAATTTTGCATTATGACATCATAATGGAATCTTACATTATGACATCATAATGGAATTTTGCATTATGATATCATAATGGAATTTTACATTATGACATCATAATGGAATTTTGCATTATGACATCATAATGGAATCTTACATTATGACATAATGGAATTTTGCATTATGACATCATAATGGAATCTTACATTATGACATCATAATGGAATTTTGCATTATGACATCATAATGGAATCTTACATTATGACATCATAATGGAATTTTGCATTATGACATCATAATGGAATTTTGCATTATGACATCATAATGGAATTTTACATTATGACATCATAATGGAATTTTGCATTATGACATCATAATGGAATGTTGCATTATGACATCATAATGGAATGTTACATTATGACATCATAATGGAATTTTGCATTATGACATCATAATGGAATTTTACATTATGACATCATAATGGAATTTTGCATTATGACATCATAATGGAATTTTACATTATGACATCATAATGGAATTTTGCATTATGACATCATAATGTAATTTTGCATTATGACATCATAATCGAATGTTACATTATGACATCATAATGGAATTTTGCATTATGACATCATAATGGAATGTTACATTATGACATCATAATGGAATTTTGCATTATGACATCATAATGGAATCTTACATTATGACATAATGGAATTTTGCATTATGACATCATAATGGAATCTTACATTATGACATCATAATGGAATTTTGCATTATGACATCATAATGGAATCTTACATTATGACATCATAATGGAATTTTGCATTATGACATCATAATGGAATGTTACATTATGACATCATAATAGAATTTTGCACTATGACATCATAATGGAATTTTACATTATGACATCATAATGGAATTTTAAATTATGACATCATAATGGAATTTTGCATTATGACATCATAATGGAATTTTGCATTATGACATCATAAGGGAATTTTACATTATGACATCATAATGGAATTTTGCATTATGACATCATGGAACTTTACATTATGACATCATAATGGAATTTTGCATTATGACATCATAATGGAACTTTACATTATGACATCATAATGTAATTTTACATTATGACATCATAATGTAATTTTGCATTATGACATCATAATGGAATGTTACATTACGACATCATAATGGAATTTTGCATTATGACATCATAATGGAATCTTACATTATGACATCATAATGGAATTTTGCATTATGATATCATAATGGAATCTTACATTATGACATCATAATGGAATTTTGCATTATGACATCATCATGGAATTTTACATTATGGCATCATAATGGAGTTTTACATTATGACATCATAATGGAGTTTTACATTATGACATCATAATGGAATTTTGCATTATGGCATCATAATGGAGTTTTACATTATGACATCATAATGGAATTTTGCATTATGACATCATAATGGAATTTTGCATTATGACATCATAATGGAATTTTGCATTATGACATCATAATGGAATTTTACATTATGACATCATAATGGAATGTTACATTATGACATCATAATGGAATTTTACATTAGGACATCATAATGGAATGTTGCATTATGACATCATAATGGAATGTTACATTATGACATCATAATGGAATTTTACATTAGGACATCATAATGGAATGTTGCATTATGACATCATAATTGAATGTTACATTATGACATAATAATGGAATGTTGCATTATGACATAATAATGGAATGTTGCATTATGACATCATAATGGAATTTTACATAATGACATCATAATGGAATTTTGCATTATGACATAATAGAATATTGCATTATGACATCATAATGGAATTTTGCATTATGACATCATAATGGAATTTTGCATTATGACATCATAATGGAATGTTACATTATGACATCATAATGGAATTTTGCATTATGACATCTTAATGGAATGTTGCATTATGACATCATAATGGAATGTTACATTATGACATCATAATGGAATGTTGCATTATGACATCATAATGGAATGTTACATTATGACATCATAATGGAATTTTGCATTATGACATCATAATTGAATTTTGCATTATGACATCATAATGGAATGTTGCATTATGACTAGAGATGAGCGAACGTACTCGTTACGAGTACTTATGCACCCGAATACCGCGCTTTGCGAGTACTTCAGTACTCGCGCGCAAATATTCGGGGGGCGCCGGGGGGCGGGGAGAGGCGTGGCGGTGCGGGGGGGTAGCAGCGGGGAACAGGGGGGAGCCCTCTCTCTCTCCCTCTCCCCCCCACTCCCCACTGCTACCCCCCGTGCTCCCACGGCGCCCCCCGAACTTTTTCGCCCGAGTACGGAAGTACTCGGAGTTCGCGGTGTTCGGGCGAAAAAGGGGCGTGGCCGAACACGTTTGCTCATCTCTAATTATGACATCATAATGGAATGTTACATTATGACATCATAATGGAATGTTGCATTATGACATCAGAATGGAATGTTGCATTATGACATCATAATGGAATGTTGCATTATGACATCATAATGGAATGTTACATTATGACATCATAATGGAATTTTGCATTATGACATCATAATGGAATGTTACATTATGACATCATAATGGAATTTTGCATTATGACATCATAATGGAATGTTGCATTATGACATCATAATGGAATTTTGCATTATGACATCATAATGAAATGTTACATTATGACATCATAATGGATTTTTACATTATGACATCATAATGGAATTTTACATTATGACATCATAATGGACTTTTGCATTATGACATCATAATGGAATTTTGCATTATGACATCATAATGGAAAGTTACATTATGACATCATAATGGAATTTGACATTATGACATCATAATGGAATTTTGCATTATGACATCATAATGGAATTTTGCATTATGACATCATAATGGACTTTTGCATTATGACATCATAATGGAATTTTGCATTATGACATTATAATAGAATTTTACATTGTGACATCATAATCGAATTTTGCATTATGACATCATAATGGAATGTTACATTATGACATCATAATGGAATGTTACATTATGACATCATAATGGAATTTTACATTATGACATCATGGAATTTTGTATTATGACATCATAATGGAATGTTACATTATGACATCATGGAATTTTGTATTATGACATCATAATGGAATGTTACATTATGACATCATAATGGAATTTTGCATTATGACATCATAATGGAATTTTGCATTATGACATCATAATGGAATTTTACATTATGACATCATAATGGAATTTTGCATTATGACATCATAATGGAATTTTACATTATGACATCATAATGGAATGTTACATTATGACATCATAATGGAATTTTACATTATGACATCATAATGGAATTTTGCATTATGACATCATAATGGAACTTTACATTATGACATCATAATGGAATTTTGCATTATGACATCATAATGGAACTTTACATTATGACATCATAATGGAATGTTACATTATGACATCATAATGGAATTTTGCATTATGACATCATAATGGAGTTTTACATTATGACATCATAATGGAATTTTGCATTATGACATCATAATGGAATGTTGCATTATGACATCATAATGGAATGTTACATTATGACATCATAATGGAATTTTGCATTATGACATCATAATGGAATTTTACATAATGACATCATAATGGAATTTTGCATTATGACATCATAATAGAATATTGCATTATGACATCATAATGGAATTTTGCATTATGACATCATAATGGAATGTTACATTATGACATCATAATGGAATTTTACATTATGACATCATAATGGAATTTTACATTATGACATCATAATGGAATTTTACATTATGACATCATAATGGAATTTTGCATTATGACATCATAATGGAATGTTACATTATGACATCATAATGGAATTTTGCATTATGACATCATAATGGAATGTTGCATTATGACATCATAATGGAATTTTACATAATGACATCATAATGGAATTTTGCATTATGACATCATAATGGAATTTTGCATTATGACATCATAATGGAATGTTGCATTATGACATCATAATGGAATGTTACATTATGACATCATAATGGAATTTTGCATTATGACATCATAATGGAATGTTACATTATGACATCATAATGGAATTTTACATTATGACATCATAATGGAATTTTACATTATGACATCATAATGGAATTTTGCATTATGACATCATAATGGAATGTTACATTATGACATCATAATGGAATTTTACATTATGACATCATAATGGAATCTTACATTATGACATCATAATGGAATTTTACATTATGACATCATAATGGAATTTTACACTATGACATCATAATGGAATGTTACATTATGACATCATAATGGAATTTTACATTATGACATCATAATGGAATTTTGCATTATGACATCATAATGGAATGTTGCATTATGACATCATAATGGAATGTTACATTATGACATCATAATGGAATTTTGCACTATGACATCATAATGGAATTTTACATTATGACATCATAATGGAATTTTAAATTATGACATCATAATGGAATTTTGCATTATGACATCATAATGGAATTTTGCATTATGACATCATAATGGAATTTTGCATTATGACATCATAATGGAATTTTACATTATGACATCATAATGGAATTTTGCATTATGACATCATGGAACTTTACATTATGACATCATAATGGAATTTTGCATTATGACATCATAATGGAACTTTACATTATGACATCATAATGTAATTTTACATTATGACATCATAATGTAATTTTGCATTATGACATCATAATGGAATGTTACATTACGACATCATAATGGAATTTTGCATTATGACATCATAATGGAATCTTACATTATGACAACATAATGGAATTTTGCATTATGATATCATAATGGAATGTTACATTATGACATCATAATGGAATTTTGCATTATGACATCATCATGGAATTTTACATTATGACATCATAATGGAATTTTGCATTATGACATCATAATGGAATTTTACATTATGACATCATAATGGAATTTTGCATTATGACATCATGGAACTTTACATTATGACATCATAATGGAATTTTGCATTATGACATCATAATGGAATTTTGCATTATGACATCATAATGGAACTTTACATTATGACATCATAATGTAATTTTACATTATGACATCATAATGGAATTTTGCATTATGACATCATAATGGAATGTTACATTACGACATCATAATGGAATTTTGCATTATGACATCATAATGGAATCTTACATTATGACATCATAATGGAATTTTGCATTATGATATCATAATGGAATGTTACATTATGACATCATAATGGAATTTTGCATTATGACATCATCATGGAATTTTACATTATGGCATCATAATGGAGTTTTACATTATGACATCATAATGGAGTTTTACATTATGACATCATAATGGAATTTTGCATTATGGCATCATAATGGAGTTTTACATTATGACATCATAATGGAATTTTGCATTATGACATCATAATGGAATTTTGCATTATGACATCATAATGGAATTTTGCATTATGACATCATAATGGAATGTTACATTATGACATCATAATGGAATTTTGCATTATGACATCATAATGGAATGTTGCATTATGACATCATAATGGAATTTTACATAATGACATCATAATGGAATTTTGCATTATGACATCATAATGGAATTTTGCATTATGACATCATAATGGAATGTTGCATTATGACATCATAATGGAATGTTACATTATGACATCATAATGGAATTTTGCATTATGACATCATAATGGAATGTTACATTATGACATCATAATGGAATTTTACATTATGACATCATAATGGAATTTTACACTATGACATCATAATGGAATGTTACATTATGACATCATAATGGAATTTTGCATTATGACATCATAATGGAATTTTACATTATGACATCATAATGGAATTTTGCATTATGACATCATAATGGAATGTTGCATTATGACATCATAATGGAATGTTACATTATGACATCATAATGGAATTTTGCATTATGACATCATAATGGAATTTTACATTATGACATCATAATGGAATTTTGCATTATGACATCATAATGGAATTTTACATTATGACATCATAATGGAATTTTGCATTATGACATCATAATGGAATTTTGCATTATGACATCATAATCGAATGTTACATTATGACATCATAATGGAATTTTGCATTATGACATCATAATGGAATGTTACATTATGACATCATAATGGAATTTTGCATTATGACATCATAATGGAATCTTACATTATGACATCATAATGGAATTTTGCATTATGATATCATAATGGAATGTTACATTATGACATCATAATGGAATTTTGCATTATGACATCATCATGGAATTTTACATTATGACATCATAATGGAATTTTGCATTATGGCATCATAATGGAGTTTTACATTATGACATCATAATGGAATTTTGCATTATGACATCATAATGGAATGTTACATTATGACATCATAATGGAATTTTGCATTATGACATCATAATGGAATTTTGCATTATGACATCATAATGGAATGTTACATTATGACATCATAATGGAATTTTGCATTATAACATCATAATGGAATGTTGCATTATGACATCATAATGGAATTTTACATTATGACATCATAATGGAATTTTGCATTATGACATCATAATGGAATTTCGCATTATGACATCATAATGGAATTTTACATTATGACATCATAATGGAATTTTACATTATGACATCATAATGGAATTTTGCATTATGACATCATAATGGAATTTTGCATTATGACATCATAATGGAATGTTACATTATGACAACATAATGGAATGTTACATTATGACATCATAATGGAATTTTGCATTATGACATCATAATGGAATGTTACATTATGACATCATAATGGAATTTTGCATTATGACATCATAATGGAATGTTACATTATGACATCATAATGGAATTTTGCATTATGACATCATAATGGAATGTTACATTATGACATCATAAATGAATTTTACATTATGACATCATAATGGAATTTTGCATTATGACATCATGGAACTTTACATTATGACATCATAATGGAATTTTGCATTATGACATCATAATGGAACTTTACATTATGACATCATAATGTAATTTTACATTATGACATCATAATGTAATTTTGCATTATGACATCATAATGGAATGTTACATTACGACATCATAATGGAATTTTGCATTATGACATCATAATGGAATCTTACATTATGACATCATAATGGAATTTTGCATTATGATATCATAATGGAATTTTACATTATGACATCATAATGGAATTTTGCATTATGACATCATAATGGAATCTTACATTATGACATAATGGAATTTTGCATTATGACATCATAATGGAATCTTACATTATGACATCATAATGGAATTTTGCATTATGACATCATAATGGAATCTTACATTATGACATCATAATGGAATTTTGCATTATGACATCATAATGGAATTTTGCATTATGACATCATAATGGAATTTTACATTATGACATCATAATGGAATTTTGCATTATGACATCATAATGGAATGTTGCATTATGACATCATAATGGAATGTTACATTATGACATCATAATGGAATTTTGCATTATGACATCATAATGGAATTTTACATTATGACATCATAATGGAATTTTGCATTATGACATCATAATGGAATTTTACATTATGACATCATAATGGAATTTTGCATTATGACATCATAATGTAATTTTGCATTATGACATCATAATCGAATGTTACATTATGACATCATAATGGAATTTTGCATTATGACATCATAATGGAATGTTACATTATGACATCATAATGGAATTTTGCATTATGACATCATAATGGAATCTTACATTATGACATAATGGAATTTTGCATTATGACATCATAATGGAATCTTACATTATGACATCATAATGGAATTTTGCATTATGACATCATAATGGAATCTTACATTATGACATCATAATGGAATTTTGCATTATGACATCATAATGGAATGTTACATTATGACATCATAATAGAATTTTGCACTATGACATCATAATGGAATTTTACATTATGACATCATAATGGAATTTTAAATTATGACATCATAATGGAATTTTGCATTATGACATCATAATGGAATTTTGCATTATGACATCATAAGGGAATTTTACATTATGACATCATAATGGAATTTTGCATTATGACATCATGGAACTTTACATTATGACATCATAATGGAATTTTGCATTATGACATCATAATGGAACTTTACATTATGACATCATAATGTAATTTTACATTATGACATCATAATGTAATTTTGCATTATGACATCATAATGGAATGTTACATTACGACATCATAATGGAATTTTGCATTATGACATCATAATGGAATCTTACATTATGACATCATAATGGAATTTTGCATTATGATATCATAATGGAATCTTACATTATGACATCATAATGGAATTTTGCATTATGACATCATCATGGAATTTTACATTATGGCATCATAATGGAGTTTTACATTATGACATCATAATGGAGTTTTACATTATGACATCATAATGGAATTTTGCATTATGGCATCATAATGGAGTTTTACATTATGACATCATAATGGAATTTTGCATTATGACATCATAATGGAATTTTGCATTATGACATCATAATGGAATTTTGCATTATGACATCATAATGGAATTTTACATTATGACATCATAATGGAATGTTACATTATGACATCATAATGGAATTTTACATTAGGACATCATAATGGAATGTTGCATTATGACATCATAATGGAATGTTACATTATGACATCATAATGGAATTTTACATTAGGACATCATAATGGAATGTTGCATTATGACATCATAATTGAATGTTACATTATGACATAATAATGGAATGTTGCATTATGACATAATAATGGAATGTTGCATTATGACATCATAATGGAATTTTACATAATGACATCATAATGGAATTTTGCATTATGACATAATAGAATATTGCATTATGACATCATAATGGAATTTTGCATTATGACATCATAATGGAATTTTGCATTATGACATCATAATGGAATGTTACATTATGACATCATAATGGAATTTTGCATTATGACATCTTAATGGAATGTTGCATTATGACATCATAATGGAATGTTACATTATGACATCATAATGGAATGTTGCATTATGACATCATAATGGAATGTTACATTATGACATCATAATGGAATTTTGCATTATGACATCATAATTGAATTTTGCATTATGACATCATAATGGAATGTTGCATTATGACTAGAGATGAGCGAACGTACTCGTTACGAGTACTTATGCACCCGAATACCGCGCTTTGCGAGTACTTCAGTACTCGCGCGCAAATATTCGGGGGGCGCCGGGGGGCGGGGAGAGGCGTGGCGGTGCGGGGGGTAGCAGCGGGGAACAGGGGGGAGCCCTCTCTCTCTCCCTCTCCCCCCCACTCCCCACTGCTACCCCCCGTGCTCCCACGGCGCCCCCCGAACTTTTTCGCCCGAGTACGGAAGTACTCGGAGTTCGCGGTGTTCGGGCGAAAAAGGGGCGTGGCCGAACACGTTTGCTCATCTCTAATTATGACATCATAATGGAATGTTACATTATGACATCATAATGGAATGTTGCATTATGACATCAGAATGGAATGTTGCATTATGACATCATAATGGAATGTTGCATTATGACATCATAATGGAATGTTACATTATGACATCATAATGGAATTTTGCATTATGACATCATAATGGAATGTTACATTATGACATCATAATGGAATTTTGCATTATGACATCATAATGGAATGTTGCATTATGACATCATAATGGAATTTTGCATTATGACATCATAATGAAATGTTACATTATGACATCATAATGGATTTTTACATTATGACATCATAATGGAATTTTACATTATGACATCATAATGGACTTTTGCATTATGACATCATAATGGAATTTTGCATTATGACATCATAATGGAAAGTTACATTATGACATCATAATGGAATTTGACATTATGACATCATAATGGAATTTTGCATTATGACATCATAATGGAATTTTGCATTATGACATCATAATGGACTTTTGCATTATGACATCATAATGGAATTTTGCATTATGACATTATAATAGAATTTTACATTGTGACATCATAATCGAATTTTGCATTATGACATCATAATGGAATGTTACATTATGACATCATAATGGAATGTTACATTATGACATCATAATGGAATTTTACATTATGACATCATGGAATTTTGTATTATGACATCATAATGGAATGTTACATTATGACATCATGGAATTTTGTATTATGACATCATAATGGAATGTTACATTATGACATCATAATGGAATTTTGCATTATGACATCATAATGGAATTTTGCATTATGACATCATAATGGAATTTTACATTATGACATCATAATGGAATTTTGCATTATGACATCATAATGGAATTTTACATTATGACATCATAATGGAATGTTACATTATGACATCATAATGGAATTTTACATTATGACATCATAATGGAATTTTGCATTATGACATCATAATGGAACTTTACATTATGACATCATAATGGAATTTTGCATTATGACATCATAATGGAACTTTACATTATGACATCATAATGGAATGTTACATTATGACATCATAATGGAATTTTGCATTATGACATCATAATGGAGTTTTACATTATGACATCATAATGGAATTTTGCATTATGACATCATAATGGAATGTTGCATTATGACATCATAATGGAATGTTACATTATGACATCATAATGGAATTTTGCATTATGACATCATAATGGAATTTTACATAATGACATCATAATGGAATTTTGCATTATGACATCATAATAGAATATTGCATTATGACATCATAATGGAATTTTGCATTATGACATCATAATGGAATGTTACATTATGACATCATAATGGAATTTTACATTATGACATCATAATGGAATTTTACATTATGACATCATAATGGAATTTTACATTATGACATCATAATGGAATTTTGCATTATGACATCATAATGGAATGTTACATTATGACATCATAATGGAATTTTGCATTATGACATCATAATGGAATGTTGCATTATGACATCATAATGGAATTTTACATAATGACATCATAATGGAATTTTGCATTATGACATCATAATGGAATTTTGCATTATGACATCATAATGGAATGTTGCATTATGACATCATAATGGAATGTTACATTATGACATCATAATGGAATTTTGCATTATGACATCATAATGGAATGTTACATTATGACATCATAATGGAATTTTACATTATGACATCATAATGGAATTTTACATTATGACATCATAATGGAATTTTGCATTATGACATCATAATGGAATGTTACATTATGACATCATAATGGAATTTTACATTATGACATCATAATGGAATCTTACATTATGACATCATAATGGAATTTTACATTATGACATCATAATGGAATTTTACACTATGACATCATAATGGAATGTTACATTATGACATCATAATGGAATTTTACATTATGACATCATAATGGAATTTTGCATTATGACATCATAATGGAATGTTGCATTATGACATCATAATGGAATGTTACATTATGACATCATAATGGAATTTTGCACTATGACATCATAATGGAATTTTACATTATGACATCATAATGGAATTTTAAATTATGACATCATAATGGAATTTTGCATTATGACATCATAATGGAATTTTGCATTATGACATCATAATGGAATTTTGCATTATGACATCATAATGGAATTTTACATTATGACATCATAATGGAATTTTGCATTATGACATCATGGAACTTTACATTATGACATCATAATGGAATTTTGCATTATGACATCATAATGGAACTTTACATTATGACATCATAATGTAATTTTACATTATGACATCATAATGTAATTTTGCATTATGACATCATAATGGAATGTTACATTACGACATCATAATGGAATTTTGCATTATGACATCATAATGGAATCTTACATTATGACAACATAATGGAATTTTGCATTATGATATCATAATGGAATGTTACATTATGACATCATAATGGAATTTTGCATTATGACATCATCATGGAATTTTACATTATGACATCATAATGGAATTTTGCATTATGACATCATAATGGAATTTTACATTATGACATCATAATGGAATTTTGCATTATGACATCATGGAACTTTACATTATGACATCATAATGGAATTTTGCATTATGACATCATAATGGAATTTTGCATTATGACATCATAATGGAACTTTACATTATGACATCATAATGTAATTTTACATTATGACATCATAATGGAATTTTGCATTATGACATCATAATGGAATGTTACATTACGACATCATAATGGAATTTTGCATTATGACATCATAATGGAATCTTACATTATGACATCATAATGGAATTTTGCATTATGATATCATAATGGAATGTTACATTATGACATCATAATGGAATTTTGCATTATGACATCATCATGGAATTTTACATTATGGCATCATAATGGAGTTTTACATTATGACATCATAATGGAGTTTTACATTATGACATCATAATGGAATTTTGCATTATGGCATCATAATGGAGTTTTACATTATGACATCATAATGGAATTTTGCATTATGACATCATAATGGAATTTTGCATTATGACATCATAATGGAATTTTGCATTATGACATCATAATGGAATGTTACATTATGACATCATAATGGAATTTTGCATTATGACATCATAATGGAATGTTGCATTATGACATCATAATGGAATTTTACATAATGACATCATAATGGAATTTTGCATTATGACATCATAATGGAATTTTGCATTATGACATCATAATGGAATGTTGCATTATGACATCATAATGGAATGTTACATTATGACATCATAATGGAATTTTGCATTATGACATCATAATGGAATGTTACATTATGACATCATAATGGAATTTTACATTATGACATCATAATGGAATTTTACACTATGACATCATAATGGAATGTTACATTATGACATCATAATGGAATTTTGCATTATGACATCATAATGGAATTTTACATTATGACATCATAATGGAATTTTGCATTATGACATCATAATGGAATGTTGCATTATGACATCATAATGGAATGTTACATTATGACATCATAATGGAATTTTGCATTATGACATCATAATGGAATTTTACATTATGACATCATAATGGAATTTTGCATTATGACATCATAATGGAATTTTACATTATGACATCATAATGGAATTTTGCATTATGACATCATAATGGAATTTTGCATTATGACATCATAATCGAATGTTACATTATGACATCATAATGGAATTTTGCATTATGACATCATAATGGAATGTTACATTATGACATCATAATGGAATTTTGCATTATGACATCATAATGGAATCTTACATTATGACATCATAATGGAATTTTGCATTATGATATCATAATGGAATGTTACATTATGACATCATAATGGAATTTTGCATTATGACATCATCATGGAATTTTACATTATGACATCATAATGGAATTTTGCATTATGGCATCATAATGGAGTTTTACATTATGACATCATAATGGAATTTTGCATTATGACATCATAATGGAATGTTACATTATGACATCATAATGGAATTTTGCATTATGACATCATAATGGAATTTTGCATTATGACATCATAATGGAATGTTACATTATGACATCATAATGGAATTTTGCATTATAACATCATAATGGAATGTTGCATTATGACATCATAATGGAATTTTACATTATGACATCATAATGGAATTTTGCATTATGACATCATAATGGAATTTCGCATTATGACATCATAATGGAATTTTACATTATGACATCATAATGGAATTTTACATTATGACATCATAATGGAATTTTGCATTATGACATCATAATGGAATTTTGCATTATGACATCATAATGGAATGTTACATTATGACAACATAATGGAATGTTACATTATGACATCATAATGGAATTTTGCATTATGACATCATAATGGAATGTTACATTATGACATCATAATGGAATTTTGCATTATGACATCATAATGGAATGTTACATTATGACATCATAATGGAATTTTGCATTATGACATCATAATGGAATGTTACATTATGACATCATAAATGAATTTTACATTATGACATCATAATGGAATGTTACATTATGACATCATAATGGAATTTTGCATTATGACATCATAATTGAATGTTACATTATGACATCATAATGGAATTTTGCATTATGACATCATAATGGAATTTTGTATTATGACAGCATAATAGAATTTTACATTATGACATCATAATGGAATTTTGCATTATGACATCATAATGGAATGTTACATTATGACATCATAATGGAATTTTGCATTATGACATCATAATGGAATGTTACATTATGACATCATAATGGAATTTTACATTAGGACATCATAATAGAATGTTGCATTATGACATCATAATGGAATGTTGCATTATGACATCATAATGGAATGTTACATTATGACATCATAATGGAATGTTGCATTATGACATCATAATGGAATGTTACATTATGACATCATAATGGAATTTTGCATTATGACATCATAATGGAATTTTGCATTATGACATCATAATGGAATGTTGCATTATGACTAGAGATGAGCGAACGTACTCGTTACGAGTACTTACGCACCCGAATACCGCGCTTTGCGAGTACTTCAGTACTCGCGCGCAAATATTCGGGGGGCGCCGGGGGGCGGGGAGAGGCGTGGCGGTGCGGGGGGTAGCAGCGGGGAACAGGGGGGAGCCCTCTCTCTCTCCCTCTCCCCCCCACTCCTCACTGCTACCCCCCGTGCCGCCACGGCGCCCCCCGAACTTTTTCGCCCGAGTACGGAAGTACTCGGAGTTCGCGGTGTTCGGGCGAAAAAGGGGCGTGGCCGAACACGTTCGCTCATCTCTAATTATGACATCATAATGGAATGTTACATTATGACATCATAATGGAATGTTGCATTATGACATCATAATGGAATGTTGCATTATGACATCATAATGGAATGTTACATTATGACATCATAATGGATTTTTACATTATGACATCATAATGGAATTTTGCATTATGACATCATAATGGAATTTCGCATTATGACATCATAATGGAATTTTACATTATGACATCATAAAGGAGTTTAACATTATGACATCATAATGGAGTTTTGCATTATGACATCATAATGGAATTTTGCATTATGACATCATAATGGAAAGTTACATTATGACATCATAATGGAATTTGACATTATGACATCATAATGGTATTTGACATTATGACATCATAATGGAATTTTGCATTATGACATCATAATGGAAAGTTACATTATGACATCATAATGGAATTTTACATTATGACATCATAATGGAATTTTACATTATGACATCATAATGGAATTTTGCATTATGACATCATAATGGAATTTTGCATTATGACATAATGGAATTTAACATTATGACATCATAATGGAATGTTACATTATGACATCATAATGGAACGTTACATTATGACATTATAATGGAACTTTACATTATGACATCATAATGGAATTTTACATTATGACATCATAATGGAATTTTGCATTATGACATCATAATGGAATTTTGCATTATGACATCATAATGGAAAGTTACATTATGACATCATAATGGAATTTTACATTATGACATCATAATAGAATTTTACATTATGACATCATAATGGAATTTTACATTATGACATCATAATGGAATTTTGCATTATGACATCATAATGGAATTTTACATTATGACATCATAATGGAATTTTGCATTATGACATCATAATGGAATTTTACATTATGACATCATAATGGAATTTTGCATTATGACATCATAATGGAATCTTACATTATGACATAATGGAATTTTGCATTATGACATCATAATGGAATCTTACATTATGACTAGAGATGAGCGAACGCGTTCGTCCGAGCTTGATATTCGTGCGAATATTAGGGTGTTCGGGATGTTCGTTATTCGTAACGAACACCATGCGGTGTTCTGGTTACTTTCACTTCCTTCCCTGAGACGTTTGCGCGCTTTTCTGGCCAATTGAAAGACAGGGAAGGCATTACAACTTCCCCCTGCAACGTTTAAGCCCTATACCACCCCCCTGCTGTGAGTGGCTGGGGAGATCAGGTGTTCGCCTAATATAAAAGTCGGCCCCTCCCGCGGCTCGCCTCAGATGCGGTGTGAGTTAGATGAGGGACAGTGCTGTTTATACCGGAGCTGCTGTAGGGAAAGAATTGGTAGTTAGTGTAGGCTTCAAGACCCCCCAAAGGTCCTTATTAGGGCCACTGATAGCTGTGTGTTGGCTGCTGTTAGCAGTGGCATTTTTTTTTCTTCTCAAAATCGCCTCTGCAGACCGTTGCACCTGGCATTAGGGACAGAAGTGCTGCATAGGCAGGGAGAGTGTTAGGAGTGAGTGTAGCCTTCAAGAACCTCAACGGTCCTTTCTAGGGCCATATTTATCCGTGTGCAGTACTGTCCAGGCTGCTGTTGGCTGTGCTGCATTTTTTTTGGGCTTCTCAAAATCGCCTCTGCAGAGCATTCCACCCTCCATTGATACTGCAGGGAAAGAATTGTATAGGCAGGGCCACAACACAGTTATTATTCATAGAATATACGCAGTGCTGCCTTTTGGTGGGAAAAAACTGAAAACAAATCAATTTGTCCAGCCTCTGTCCGTCCTAACGCCTGTGGACACGTGTGAGCTGCGTGAAAAACATTGCTAAATCATACGCACCCAGCTACGCTTTACTGCTGGCTTCGCCATTTGCTTTCCTTAATTGGGAAAAAAAATACCTGCTCTGCCAGAGTTATAATAACTCTGCTACCCTCACGTTCTGTGACACATAAGCAGGGACACAGCACAGTTATTAAACTTCTCATGTTCATTGAATATACGCAGTGCTGCCTTTTGGTGGGAAAAAACTGAAAACAAATCTATTTGTCCAGCCTCTGTCCGTCCTTACGGGCGGTGGAGACGTGTGAGCTGCGTGAAGAACAGTGCTAAATCATACGCACCCAGCTACGCTTTACTGCTGGCTTCGCCATTTGCTTTCCTTAATTGGGAAAAAAAATACCTGCTCTGCCAGAGTTATAATAACTCTGCTACCCTCACGTTCTGTGACACATAAGCAGGGACACAGCACAGTTATTAAACTTCTCATGTTCATTGAATATACGCAGTGCTGCCTTTTGGTGGGAAAAAACTGAAAACAAATCTATTTGTCCAGCCTCTGTCCGTCCTTACGGGCGGTGGAGACGTGTGAGCTGCGTGAAGAACAGTGCTAAATCATACGCACCCAGCTACGCTTTACTGCTGGCTTCGCCATTTGCTTTCCTTAATTGGGAAAAAAAATACCTGCTCTGCCAGAGTTATAATAACTCTGCTACCCTCACGTTCTGTGACACATAAGCAGGGACACAGCACAGTTATTAAACTTCTCATGTTCATTGAATATACGCAGTGCTGCCTTTTGGTGGGAAAAAACTGAAAACAAATCTATTTGTCCAGCCTCTGTCCGTCCTTACGGGCGGTGGAGACGTGTGAGCTGCGTGAAGAACAGTGCTAAATCATACGCACCCAGCTACGCTTTACTGCTGGCTTCGCCATTTGCTTTCCTTAATTGGGAAAAAAAATACCTGCTCTGCCAGAGTTATAATAACTCTGCTACCCTCACGTTCTGTGACACATAAGCAGGGACACAGCACAGTTATTAAACTTCTCATGTTCATTGAATATACGCAGTGCTGCCTTTTGGTGGGAAAAAACTGAAAACAAATCTATTTGTCCAGCCTCTGTCCGTCCTTACGGGCGGTGGAGACGTGTGAGCTGCGTGAAGAACAGTGCTAAATCATACGCACCCAGCTACGCTTTACTGCTGGCTTCGCCATTTGCTTTCCTTAATTGGGAAAAAAAATACCTGCTCTGCCAGAGTTATAATAACTCTGCTACCCTCACGTTCAGTGACACATTAGCAGGGACACAGCACAGTTATTAAACTTAGATTATTCATTCACTAAAGGCAGTGGGGCCGTTCGTTTTCCAAAAAGTGCAAAAATAATATTTGGCCTGCAGTCTTGCGCCAATTTATTTCCTGCCTGTGAAATCAAATCACTGGTAATACAGCATGCTGAGGGGTAGGGGTAGGCCTAGAGGACGTGGACGCGGCCGAGGACGCGGAGGGCCAAGTCAGGGTGTGGGCACAGGCCGAGCTCCGGATCCCGGTGTGTCGCAGCCGACTGCTGCGCGATTAGGAGAGAGGCACGTTTCTGGCGTCCCCACATTCATCGCCCAATTAATGGGTCCACGCGGGAGACGGTTATTAGAAAATGAGCAGTGTGAGCAGGTCCTGTCCTGGATGGCAGAAAGTGCTTCGAGCAACCTATCGTCAACACGCAGTTCTGCGCCGTCCACTGCTGCAAATCCGAATCCTCTGTCTGCTGCTCCTCCTTCCTCCCAGCCTCCTCACTCCACTACAATGACACCTGCTCAGGAGCGGGAACACTCCCAGGAACTGTTCTCGGGCCCCTGCTCAGATTGGGCAGCAGCGGTTCCTCTCCCACCAGAGGAGTTTATAGTCACTGATGCCCAACCATTCGAAAGTTCCCGGGGTCCGGGGGATGAGGCTGGGGACTTCCGCCAACTGTCTCAACAACTTTCTGTGGGTGAGGAGGACGATGACGATCAGACACAGTTGTCTTGCAGTGAGGTAGTAGTAAGGGCAGTAAGTCCGAGGGAGCAGCGCACAGAGGATTCGGAGGAAGAGCAGCAGGACGATGAGGTGACTGACCCCACCTGGTGTGCAACGCTTACTCAGGAGGACAGGTCTTCAGAGGGGGAGTCAAGGGCATCAGCAGGGCAGGTTGCAAGAGGCAGTGCGGTGGCCAGGGGTAGAGGCAGGGCCAGACCGAATAATCCACCAAGTGTTTCCCAAAGCGCCCCCTCGCGCCATGCCACCCTGCAGAGGCCGAGGTGCTCTAAGGTCTGGCAGTTTTTCACAGAGACGCCTGACGACCGACGAACTGTGGTGTGCAACCTTTGTCGCGCAAAGCTCAGCCGGGGAGCCAACACCAACAGCCTCACCACCACCACCATGCGCAGGCATATGATGGCCAAGCACCCCACAAGGTGGGACGAAGGCCGTTCACCGCCTCCGGTTTGCACCCCTGCCTCTCCCCCTGTGCCCCAACCTGCCACTGAGATGCAACCCCCCTCTCAGGACACAGGCACGACCGTCTCATGGCCTGCACCCACACCCTCACCTCCGCTGTCCTCGGCCCCATCCTCCAATGTCTCGCACCGCACAGTCCAGCCGTCGCTAGCGCAACTGTTGGAGCGCAAGCGCAAGTACGCCGCCACGCACCCGCACGCTCAAACGTTAACCGTCCGCATCGCAAAATTCATCAGCCTTGAGATGCTGCCGTATAGGGTTGTGGAAACGGAGTCCTTCAAAAGTATCATGGAGGCGGCGGCCCCGCGCTACTCAGTTCCCAGTCGCCACTACTTTTCCCGATGTGCCGTCCCAGCCCTGCACGACCACGTCTCCCGCAACATTGTACGCGCCCTCACCAACGCGGTTACTGCCACGGTCCACTTAACTACGGACACGTGGACAAGCACAGGCGGGCAGGGCCACTACATCTCCCTGACGGCACATTGGGTGAATTTAGTGGAGGCTGGGACAGAGTCAGAGCCTGGGACCGCTCACGTCCTACCCACCCCCAGAATTGCGGGCCCCAGCTCGGTGCTGGTATCTGCGGAGGTGTATGCTTCCTCCACTAAAGCACCCTCCTCCTCCTCCTCCTCCTCCTCTGTCTCGCAATCAAGATGTGTTAGCAGCAGCATGTCGCCAGCAGTCGGTGTCGCGCGGTGTGGCAGCACAGCGGTGGGCAAGCGTCAGCAGGCCGTGCTGAAACTACTCAGCTTAGGCGATAAGAGGCACACGGCCCACGAACTGCTGCAGGGTCTGACACAGCAGACCGACCGCTGGCTTGCGCCGCTGAGCCTCCAACCGGGCATGGTCGTGTGTGACAACGGCCGTAACCTGGTGGCGGCTCTGCAGCTCGGCAGCCTCACGCACGTGCCATGCCTGGCCCACGTCTTTAATTTGGTGGTTCAGCGCTTTCTGAAAAGCTACCCACGCTTGTCAGACCTGCTCGTAAAGGCGCGCCGGCTCTGCGCACATTTCCGCAAGTCCCACACGGACGCTGCCACCCTGCGCACCCTGCAACATCACTTTAAGCTGCCAGTGCACCGACTGCTGTGCGACGTGCCCACACGGTGGAACTCTACGCTCCACATGTTGGCCAGGCTCTATGAACAACGTAGAGCTATAGTCGAATACCAACTCCAACATGGGCGGCGCAGTGGGAGTCAGCCTCCTCAATTCCTTTCAGAAGAGTGGGCCTGGTTGGCAGACATCTGCCATGTCCTTGGTAATTTTGAGGAGTCTACCCAGGTGGTGAGCGGCGATGCTACAATCATTAGCGTCACCATTCCTCTGCTATGCATCTTGAGAAATTCCCTGCAAACAATAAAGGCAGCTGCTTTGCGCTCGGAAACGGGGGCGGGGGAAGACAGTATGCCGCTGGATAGTCAGGGCACCCTCCTGTCTATTTCTCAGCGCGTACAGGAGGAGGAGGAGGAGCATGAGGAGGATGAGGAGGAGGGGGAAGAGACAGCTTGGGCCGCTGCTGACGGTACACCGGCTGATTGCCTGTCATCCTTTCAGCGTGTATGGCCTGAGGAGGAGGAGGAGGAGGAGGAGGATCCTGAAAGTGATCTTCCTAGTGAGGACAGCCATGTGTTGCGTACTGGTACCCTGGCACACATGGCTGACTTCATGTTAGGATGCCTTTCTCGTGACCCTCGCGTTGCACGCATTCTGGCCACGACGGATTACTGGGTGTACACACTGCTCGATCCACGGTATAAAGAGAACCTGCCCACTCTGATTCCCGAAGAGGAAAGGGGTTCGAGAGTGTTGCTATACCACAGGACCCTTGCGGACAAGCTGATGGTAAAATTCCCAGCCGACAGCGCTAGTGGCAGAAGGCGCAGTACCGAGGGCAAGGTAGCAGGGGATGTGCGTAGATCGAGCAGCATGTACATCCCAGGCAGTGCAACAGTCTTTAAGGGCCTGGCCAGCTTTATGGCTCCCCACCAAGACTGTGTCACCGCTCCCCAGTCACGGCTGAGTCGGCGGGAGCACTGTAAAAGGATGGTGAGGGAGTACGTAGCGGATCGCACGACCATCCTTGGTGACGCCTCTGCCCCCTACAACTACTGGGTGTCGAAGCTGGACACGTGGCCTGAACTCGCGCTGTATGCCCTGGAGGTGCTTGCTTGTCCTGCGGCTAGCGTCTTGTCGGAAAGGGTGTTTAGTGCGGCTGGGGGAATCATCACAGATAAGCGTAGCCGCTTGTCAACCGACAGTGCCGACAGGCTTACACTCATCAAGATGAACAAAGGCTGGATTTCCCCAGACTTCTGTTCTCCACCAGCGGACAGCAGCGATACGTAAGCAATACGTAGGCTGCACCCGCGGATGGAAGCTACGTTCTCTCTCACCATCCAAAACGGGGACATTTCTGCTTCATCAATCTGTGTCTAATATTCCTCCTCCTCCTCCTCCTGCTCCTCCTCCTGAAACCTCACGTAATCACGCTGAACGGGCAATTTTTCTTAGGGCCACAAGGCTCAGTCAAATAATTTTTCAGAACAATTTTTAAAAGTTTCAATGCGCTTAAAAGCATTGGAACTTTAACTTGAACCAATTTTTCGTTACACTGGGCTGCCTCCAGGCCTAGTTACCACTTAAGCCACATTAACCAAAGCGATTAATGTGTTTCACCTGCCCTCTTGGCTGGCCATGGCCAATTTTTGGGATGTACATTAGTACTGTTGATACAGCAATTTTTGTGGGCCCTCGCCTACAGTGTAATCAAATTAATTTTTAGCCCACCTGCATTACAGCTGACGTAACCTCAGCTGTGTTGGGCAATGCAATGGGATATTTTTGTGTACCGCCGGTGGGTTCCAGGGAGCCACCCATGCTGTAGGTGCACACGGAGTTTTTAATACATCTGTACACTTCTAAAGAACCCCAGTCTGACTGGGGCATGCAGTGTGGGCCGAAGCCCACCTGTATTACGCACAACATTACTACCTCAGCTGTGTTGGGCAATGCAATGGGATATTTCTATGTACCGCCGGTGGCTTCCTGGCACCCACCCAGGCAGTGGGTCCACAGGGAGTTTAACCTACATGTGTCCACTTGTAAAGAACCCCAGTCTGACTGGGGCATGCAGTGTGGGCCGAAGCCCACCTGCATTAAGCACGACATTACTACCTCAGCTGTGTTGGGCAATGCAATGGGATATTTTTGTGTACCGCCGGTGGGTTCCAGGGAGCCACCCATGCTGTAGGTGCACACGGAGTTTTTAATACATCTGTACACTTCTAAAGAACCCCAGTCTGACTGGGGCATGCAGTGTGGGCCGAAGCCCACCTGTATTACGCACAACATTACTACCTCAGCTGTGTTGGGCAATGCAATGGGATATTTCTATGTACCGCCGGTGGCTTCCTGGCACCCACCCAGGCAGTGGGTCCACAGGGAGTTTAACCTACATGTGTCCACTTGTAAAGAACCCCAGTCTGACTGGGGCATGCAGTGTGGGCCGAAGCCCACCTGCATTAAGCACGACATTACTACCTCAGCTGTGTTGGGCAATGCAATGGGATATTTTTGTGTACCGCCGGTGGGTTCCAGGGAGCCACCCATGCTGTAGGTGCACACGGAGTTTTTAATACATCTGTACACTTCTAAAGAACCCCAGTCTGACTGGGGCATGCAGTGTGGGCCGAAGCCCACCTGTATTACGCACAACATTACTACCTCAGCTGTGTTGGGCAATGCAATGGGATATTTCTATGTACCGCCGGTGGCTTCCTGGCACCCACCCAGGCAGTGGGTCCACAGGGAGTTAAACCTACATGTGTCCACTTGTAAAGAACCCCAGTCTGACTGGGGCATGCAGTGTGGGCCGAAGCCCACCTGCATTAAGCACGACATTACTACCTCAGCTGTGTTGGGCAATGCAATGGGATATTTTTGTGTACCGCCGGTGGGTTCCAGGGAGCCACCCATGCTGTAGGTGCACACGGAGTTTTTAATACATCTGTACACTTCTAAAGAACCCCAGTCTGACTGGGGCATGCAGTGTGGGCCGAAGCCCACCTGTATTACGCACAACATTACTACCTCAGCTGTGTTGGGCAATGCAATGGGATATTTCTATGTACCGCCGGTGGCTTCCTGGCACCCACCCAGGCAGTGGGTCCACAGGGAATTATAAATGCATCTGTTTCCACTTATAAAGAAACCCAGTCTGACTGGGGCATGCAGTGTGGGCCGAAACCCACCTGCATTAACCCTTTCCAGTCCACTGTGTGACCTGTGAAGACATTAGGGTTTAAGGCTGTACAGCTCCGTTGTTGGTAGACGTCCGTCGGGGTTCTCTTACTGTATATTGCCAGCCTCTCTGCTGTCGGAGCCTATCCTACGTGTCAGCTCATGCAGTACTGGCTTTAGCCAGCATATAGCGCCGTTGTATAACGGCAGAAAAAGAGTAAGCCCCCTAGGAAAACCATATACAAATTGGATTGGAAAGGGTTAAGCACAACATTACTACCTCAGCTGTGTTGGGCAATGCAATGGGATATTTCTATGTACCGCCGGTGGCTTCCTGGCACCCACCCATGCTGTAGGTGCACACGGAGTTTTTACTACATCTGTACACTTATAAAGAACCCCAGTCAGACTGGGGCATGCAGTGTGGGCCGAAGCCCACCTGCATTAAGCACGACATTACTACCTCAGCTGTGTTGGGCAATGCAATGGGATATTTCTGTGTACCACCGGTGGGTTCCAGGGAGCCACCCATGCTGTGGGTCGACAGGGACTTCACAATAGGGAGTTGTACCTGCCTGTGTCTATGAATTAAAAAGCCCGGTCTGACTGGGGCATGCAGACACCTTGACAGAATGAATAGTGTGTGGCACATAGGTTCCCCATTGCTATGCCCACGTGTGCAGCTCCTGATGGCGGTGGCACAGGATTCTATTTCTCATTGCTTCTGTACAGCATTGTGGGCTATCGCTCCGCCACTTTTAAAGAGGGTCGCTGCCTAGCCGTGCCAACCTCTGCAGTGTGTGCCTGCGGTCCCTCGTCATGGCAGACGCAATTCTAAATAGACATGAGCGTGGTGTGGCATGAGGGCAGCTGAAGGCTGCCCAGGGACACTTTGGTGTGCGCTGTGGGGGGGAGGGGGGGCGGTTGGTCAGCATGTAACCCAGGAGAAGTGTCAGTGGAGTGTCATGCAGGCAGTGATTGTGCTTTGTTGGAGGTAGTGTGGTGCTTAGCAAAGGTATGCCATGCTAATGAGGGCTTTTCAGAAGTAAAAGTTGTTGGGAGGGGGGGGGGGCACTCTTGCCGGTATTGTGGCTTAATAGTGGGACCTGTGAACTTGAGATGCAGCCCAACATGTAGCCCCTCGCCTGCCCTATCCGTGACTGTGTCATTCCCATCACTTTCTTGAATTGCCCAGATTTTCACACATGAAAACCTTAGCGAGCATCGGCGAAATACAAAAATGTTCTGGTCGCCCATTGACTTCAATGGGGTTCGTTGTTCGAAACGAACCCTCGAGCATTACGGGAAGTTCGTTCCGAATAACGAACACCCGAACATTTTGGTGTTCGCTCATCTCTAATTATGACATCATAATGGAATTTTGCATTATGACATCATAATGGAATCTTACATTATGACATCATAATGGAATTTTGCATTATGACATCATAATGGAATTTTGCATTATGACATCATAATGGAATTTTACATTATGACATCATAATGGAATTTTGCATTATGACATCATAATGGAATGTTGCATTATGACATCATAATGGAATGTTACATTATGACATCATAATGGAATTTTTCATTATGACATCATAATGGAATTTTACATTATGACATCATAATGGAATTTTGCATTATGACATCATAATGGAATTTTACATTATGACATCATAATGGAATTTTGCATTATGACATCATAATGGAATTTTGCATTATGACATCATAATCGAATGTTACATTATGACATCATAATGGAATTTTGCATTATGACATCATAATGGAATGTTACATTATGACATCATAATGGAATTTTGCATTATGACATCATAATGGAATCTTACATTATGACATAATGGAATTTTGCATTATGACATCATAATGGAATCTTACATTATGACATCATAATGGAATTTTGCATTATGACATCATAATGGAATCTTACATTATGACATCATAATGGAATTTTGCATTATGACATCATAATGGAATGTTACATTATGACATCATAATAGAATTTTGCACTATGACATCATAATGGAATTTTACATTATGACATCATAATGGAATTTTAAATTATGACATCATAATGGAATTTTGCATTATGACATCATAATGGAATTTTGCATTATGACATCATAAGGGAATTTTACATTATGACATCATAATGGAATTTTGCATTATGGCATCATAATAGAATTTTACATTGTGACATCATAATCGAATTTTGCATTATGACATCATAATGGAATGTTACATTATGACATCATAATGGAATGTTACATTATGACATCATAATGGAATTTTACATTATGACATCATGGAATTTTGTATTATGACATCATAATGGAATGTTACATTATGACATCATGGAATTTTGTATTATGACATCATAATGGAATGTTACATTATGACATCATAATGGAATTTTGCATTATGACATCATAATGGAATTTTGCATTATGACATCATAATGGAATTTTGCATTATGACATCATAATGGAATTTTACATTATGACATCATAATGGAATGTTACATTATGACATCATAATGGAATTTTACATTATGACATCATAATGGAATTTTGCATTATGACATCATAATGGAACTTTACATTATGACATCATAATGGAATTTTGCATTATGACATCATAATGGAACTTTACATTATGACATCATAATGGAATGTTACATTATGACATCATAATGGAATTTTACATTATGACATCATAATGGAATTTTGCATTATGACATCATAATGGAATGTTGCATTATGACATCATAATGGAATTTTACATAATGACATCATAATGGAATTTTGCATTATGACATCATAATGGAATTTTGCATTATGACATCATAATGGAATGTTGCATTATGACATCATAATGGAATGTTACATTATGACATCATAATGGAATTTTGCATTATGACATCATAATGGAATGTTACATTATGACATCATAATGGAATTTTACATTATGACATCATAATGGAATTTTACATTATGACATCATAATGGAATTTTGCATTATGACATCATAATGGAATGTTACATTATGACATCATAATGGAATTTTACATTATGACATCATAATGGAATGTTACATTAGGACATCATAATGGAATGTTGCATTATGACATCATAATGGAATGTTACATTATGACATCATAATGGAATTTTACATTAGGACATCATAATGGAATGTTGCATTATGACATCATAATGGAATGTTACATTATGACATAATAATGGAATGTTGCATTATGACATCATAATGGAATTTTACATAATGACATCATAATGGAATTTTGCATTATGACATCATAATAGAATTTTGCATTATGACATCATAATGGAATGTTACATTATGACATCATAATGGAATTTTGCATTATGACATCATAATGGAATGTTACATTATGACATCATAATGGAATGTTGCATTATGACATCATAATGGAATGTTACATTATGACATCATAATGGAATTTTGCATTATGACATCATAATGGAATTTTGCATTATGACATCATAATGGAATGTTGCATTATGACTAGAGATGAGCGAACGTACTCGTTACGAGTACTTATGCACCCGAATACCGCGCTTTGCGAGTACTTCAGTACTCGCGCGCAAATATTCGGGGGGCGCCGGGGGGCGGGGAGAGGCGTGGCGGTGCGGGAGGTAGCAGCGGGGAACAGGGGGGAGCCCTCTCTCTCTCCCTCTCCCCCCCACTCCCCACTGCTACCCCCCGTGCTCCCACGGCGCCCCCCGAACTTTTTCGCCCGAGTACAGAAGTACTCGGAGTTCGCGGTGTTCGGGCGAAAAAGGGGCGTGGCCGAACACGTTTGCTCATCTCTAATTATGACATCATAATGGAATGTTACATTATGACATCATAATGGAATGTTGCATTATGACATCATAATGGAATGTTACATTATGACATCATAATGGAATTTTGCATTATGACATCATAATGGAATGTTACATTATGACATCATAATGGAATTTTGCATTATGACATCATAATGGAATGTTGCATTATGACATCATAATGGAATTTTGCATTATGACATCATAATGGAATGTTACATTATGACATCATAATGGAATTTTGCATTATGACATCATAATGGAATGTTACATTATGACATCATAATGGATTTTTACATTATGACATCATAATGGAATTTTACATTATGACATCATAATGGACTTTTGCATTATGACATCATAATGGAATTTTGCATTATGACATCATAATGGAAAGTTACATTATGACATCATAATGGAATTTGACATTATGACATCATAATGGAATTTTGCATTATGACATCATAATGGACTTTTGCATTATGACATCATAATGGAATTTTGCATTATGACATCATAATGGAATGTTACATTATGACATCATAATGGATTTTTACATTATGACATCATAATGGAATTTTACATTATGACATCATAATGGACTTTTGCATTATGACATCATAATGGAATTTTGCATTATGACATCATAATGGAAAGTTACATTATGACATCATAATGGAATTTGACATTATGACATCATAATGGAATTTTGCATTATGACATCATAATGGACTTTTGCATTATGACATCATAATGGAATTTTGCATTATGACATCATAATAGAATTTTACATTGTGACATCATAATCGAATTTTGCATTATGACATCATAATGGAATGTTACATTATGACATCATAATGGAATGTTACATTATGACATCATAATGGAATTTTACATTATGACATCATGGAATTTTGTATTATGACATCATAATGGAATGTTACATTATGACATCATAATGGCATTTTGCATTATGACATCATAATGGAACTTTGCATTATGACATCATAATGGAATGTTACATTATGACATCATAATGGAATTTTGCATTATGACATCATAATGGAGTTTTACATTATGACATCGTAATGGAATTTTGCATTATGACATCGTAATGGAATTTTACATTATGACATCATAATGGAATTTTGCATTATGACATCATAATGGAATGTTGCATTATGACATCATAATGGAATTTTGCATTATGACATCATAATGGAATTTTACATTATGACATCATAATGGAATTTTACATTATGACATCATAATGGAATTTTGCATTATGACATCATAATGGAATGTTGCATTATGACATCATAATGGAATGTTACATTATGACATCATAATGGAATTTTGCATTATGACATGATAATGGAATTTTCCATTATGACATCATAATGGAATTTTACATTATGACATCATAATGGAATTTTGCATTATGACATCATAATGGAATTTTACATTATGACATCATAATGGAATTTTGCATTATGACATCATAATGGAATCTTACATTATGACATAATGGAATTTTGCATTATGACATCATAATGGAATCTTACATTATGACATCATAATGGAATTTTGCATTATGACATCATAATGGAATCTTACATTATGACATCATAATGGAATTTTGCATTATGACATCATAATGGAATTTTGCATTATGACATCATAATGGAATTTTGCATTATGACATCATAATGGAATTTTACATTATGACATCATAATGGAATTTTGCATTATGACATCATAATGGAATGTTGCATTATGACATCATAATGGAATGTTACATTATGACATCATAATGGAATTTTGCATTATGACATCATAATGGAATTTTACATTATGACATCATAATGGAATTTTGCATTATGACATCATAATGGAATTTTACATTATGACATCATAATGGAATTTTGCATTATGACATCATAATGGAATTTTGCATTATGACATCATAATCGAATGTTACATTATGACATCATAATGGAATTTTGCATTATGACATCATAATGGAATGTTACATTATGACATCATAATGGAATTTTGCATTATGACATCATAATGGAATTTTGCATTATGACATCATAATGGAATCTTACATTATGACATAATGGAATTTTGCATTATGACATCATAATGGAATCTTACATTATGACATCATAATGGAATTTTGCATTATGACATCATAATGGAATCTTACATTATGACATCATAATGGAATTTTGCATTATGACATCATAATGGAATGTTACATTATGACATCATAATAGAATTTTGCACTATGACATCATAATGGAATTTTACATTATGACATCATAATGGAATTTTAAATTATGACATCATAATGGAATTTTGCATTATGACATCATAATGGAATTTTGCATTATGACATCATAAGGGAATTTTACATTATGACATCATAATGGAATTTTGCATTATGGCATCATAATAGAATTTTACATTGTGACATCATAATCGAATTTTGCATTATGACATCATAATGGAATGTTACATTATGACATCATAATGGAATGTTACATTATGACATCATAATGGAATTTTACATTATGACATCATGGAATTTTGTATTATGACATCATAATGGAATGTTACATTATGACATCATAATGGAATTTTGCATTATGACATCATAATGGAATTTTGCATTATGACATCATAATGGAATTTTACATTATGACATCATAATGGAATTTTGCATTATGACATCATAATGGAATTTTACATTATGACATCATAATGGAATGTTACATTATGACATCATAATGGAATTTTACATTATGACATCATAATGGAATTTTGCATTATGACATCATAATGGAACTTTACATTATTACATCATAATGGAATTTTGCATTATGACATCATAATGGAACTTTACATTATGACATCATAATGGAATGTTACATTATGACATCATAATGGAATTTTGCATTATGACATCATAATGGAGTTTTACATTATGACATCATAATGGAATTTTGCATTATGACATCATAATGGAATTTTACATTATGACATCATAATGGAATTTTGCATTATGACATCATAATGGAATTTTACATAATGACATCATAATGGAATTTTGCATTATGACATCATAATAGAATATTGCATTATGACATCATAATGGAATTTTGCATTATAACATCATAATGGAATGTTACATTATGACATCATAATGGAATTTTACATTATGACATCATAATGGAATTTTACATTATGACATCATAATGGAATTTTGCATTATGACATCATAATGGAATGTTACATTATGACATCATAATGGAATTTTGCATTATGACATCATAATGGAATGTTGCATTATGACATCATAATGGAATTTTACATAATGACATCATAATGGAATTTTGCATTATGACATCATAATGGAATTTTGCATTATGACATCATAATGGAATGTTGCATTATGACATCATAATGGAATGTTACATTATGACATCATAATGGAATTTTGCATTATGACATCATAATGGAATGTTACATTATGACATCATAATGGAATTTTACATTATGACATCATAATGGAATTTTACATTATGACATCATAATGGAATTTTGCATTATGACATCATAATGGAATGTTACATTATGACATCATAATGGAATTTTACATTATGACATCATAATGGAATGTTACATTAGGACATCATAATGGAATGTTGCATTATGACATCATAATGGAATGTTACATTATGACATCATAATGGAATTTTACATTAGGACATCATAATGGAATGTTGCATTATGACATCATAATGGAATGTTACATTATGACATAATAATGGAATGTTGCATTATGACATCATAATGGAATTTTACATAATGACATCATAATGGAATTTTGCATTATGACATCATAATAGAATATTGCATTATGACATCATAATGGAATTTTGCATTATGACATCATAATGGAATGTTACATTATGACATCATAATGGAATTTTGCATTATGACATCATAATGGAATGTTACATTATGACATCATAATGGAATGTTGCATTATGACATCATAATGGAATGTTACATTATGACATCATAATGGAATTTTGCATTATGACATCATAATGGAATTTTGCATTATGACATCATAATGGAATGTTGCATTATGACTAGAGATGAGCGAACGTACTCGTTACGAGTACTTATGCACCCGAATACCGCGCTTTGCGAGTACTTCAGTACTCGCGCGCAAATATTCGGGGGGCGCCGGGGGGCGGGGAGAGGCGTGGCGGTGCGGGAGGTAGCAGCGGGGAACAGGGGGGAGCCCTCTCTCTCTCCCTCTCCCCCCCACTCCCCACTGCTACCCCCCGTGCTCCCACGGCGCCCCCCGAACTTTTTCGCCCGAGTACGGAAGTACTCGGAGTTCGCGGTGTTCGGGCGAAAAAGGGGCGTGGCCGAACACGTTTGCTCATCTCTAATTATGACATCATAATGGAATGTTACATTATGACATCATAATGGAATGTTGCATTATGACATCATAATGGAATGTTACATTATGACATCATAATGGAATTTTGCATTATGACATCATAATGGAATGTTACATTATGACATCATAATGGAATTTTGCATTATGACATTATAATGGAATGTTGCATTATGACATCATAATGGAATTTTGCATTATGACATCATAATGGAATGTTACATTATGACATCATAATGGAATTTTGCATTAT
Source organism: Eleutherodactylus coqui (assembly GCF_035609145.1). Classification (NCBI taxonomy): domain Eukaryota; kingdom Metazoa; phylum Chordata; class Amphibia; order Anura; family Eleutherodactylidae; genus Eleutherodactylus; species Eleutherodactylus coqui. Next base: position 109,029 of record NW_027102556.1, on the reverse strand, counting down.
GACATCATAATGGAATGTTACATTATGACATCATAATGGATTTTTACATTATGACATCATAATGGAATTTTACATTATGACATCATAATGGACTTTTGCATTATGACATCATAATGGAATTTTGCATTATGACATCATAATGGAAAGTCACATTATGACATCATAATGGAATTTGACATTATGACATCATAATGGAATTTTGCATTATGACATCATAATGGAATTTTGCATTATGACATCATAATGGACTTTTGCATTATGACATCATAATGGAATTTTGCATTATGACATCATAATAGAATTTTACATTGTGACATCATAATCGAATTTTGCATTATGACATCATAATGGAATGTTACATTATGACATCATAATGGAATGTTACACTATGACATCATAATGGAATTTTACATTATGACATCATGGAATTTTGTATTATGACATCATAATGGAATGTTACATTATGACATCATAATGGCATTTTGCATTATGACATCATAATGGAACTTTGCATTATGACATCATAATGGAATGTTACATTATGACATCATAATGGAATTTTGCATTATGACATCATAATGGAGTTTTACATTATGACATCGTAATGGAATTTTGCATTATGACATCGTAATGGAATTTTACATTATGACATCATAATGGAATTTTGCATTATGACATCATAATGGAATGTTGCATTATGACATTATAATGGAATTTTGCATTATGACATCATAATGGAATTTTACATTATGACATCATAATGGAATTTTACATTATGACATCATAATGGAATTTTGCATTATGACATCATAATGGAATGTTGCATTATGACATCATAATGGAATGTTACATTATGACATCATAATGGAATTTTGCATTATGACATCATAATGGAATGTTACATTATGACATCATAATGGAATTTTACATTATGACATCATAATGGAATTTTACATTATGACATCATAATGGAATTTTGCATTATGACATCATAATGGAATGTTACATTATGACATCATAATGGAATTTTGCATTATGACATCATAATGGAATTTTGTATTATGACAGAATAATGGAATTTTACATTATGACATCATAATGGAATTTTGCATTATGACATCATAATGGAATGTTACATTATGACATCATAATGGAATTTTGCATTATGACATCATAATGGAATTTTGCATTATGACATCATAATGGAATTTTGCATTATGACATCATAATGGAATTTTACATTATGACATCATAATGGAATGTTACATTATGACATCATAATGGAATTTTACATTATGACATCATAATGGAATTTTGCATTATGACATCATAATGGAACTTTACATTATGACATCATAATGGAATTTTGCATTATGACATCATAATGGAACTTTGCATTATGACATCATAATGGAATGTTACATTATGACATCACAATGGAATTTTGCATTATGACATCATAATGGAGTTTTACATTATGACATCGTAATGGAATTTTGCATTATGACATCGTAATGGAATTTTACATTATGACATCATAATGGAATTTTGCATTATGACATCATAATGGAATGTTGCATTATGACATCATAATGGAATTTTGCATTATGACATCATAATGGAATTTTACATTATGACATCATAATGGAATTTTACATTATGACATCATAATGGAATTTTACATTATGACATCATAATGGAATTTTGCATTATGACATCATAATGGAATGTTGCATTATGACATCATAATGGAATGTTACATTATGACATCATAATGGAATTTTGCATTATGACATCATAATGGAATGTTACATTATGACATCATAATGGAATTTTACATTATGACATCATAATGGAATTTTACATTATGACATCATAATGGAATTTTGCATTATGACATCATAATGGAATGTTACATTATGACATCATAATGGAATTTTGCATTATGACATCATAATGGAATTTTGTATTATGACAGAATAATGGAATTTTACATTATGACATCATAATGGAATTTTGCATTATGACATCATAATGGAATGTTACATTATGACATCATAATGGAATTTTGCATTATGACATCATAATGGAATTTTGCATTATGACATCATAATGGAATTTTGCATTATGACATCATAATGGAATGTTGCATTATGACATCATAATGGAATGTTACATTATGACATCATAATGGAATTTTACATTATGACATCATAATGGAATTTTACATTATGACATCATAATGGAATTTTGCATTATGACATCATAATGGAATGTTACATTATGACATCATAATGGAATTTTACATTATGACATCATAATGGAATGTTACATTAGGACATCATAATGGAATGTTGCATTATGACATCATAATGGAATGTTACATTATGACATCATAATGGAATTTTACATTAGGACATCATAATGGAATGTTGCATTATGACATCATAATGGAATGTTACATTATGACATAATAATGGAATGTTGCATTATGACATCATAATGGAATTTTACATAATGACATCATAATGGAATTTTGCATTATGACATCATAATAGAATATTGCATTATGACATCATAATGGAATTTTGCATTATGACATCATAATGGAATGTTACATTATGACATCATAATGGAATTTTGCATTATGACATCATAATGGAATGTTACATTATGACATCATAATGGAATGTTGCATTATGACATCATAATGGAATGTTACATTATGACATCATAATGGAATTGTGCATTATGACATCATAATGGAATTTTGCATTATGACATCATAATGGAATGTTGCATTATGACTAGAGATGAGCGAACGTACTCGTTACGAGTACTTATGCACCCGAATACCGCGCTTTGCGAGTACTTCAGTACTCGCGCGCAAATATTCGGGGGGCGCCGGGGGGCGGGGAGAGGCGTGGCGGTGCGGGAAGGTAGCAGCGGGGAACAGGGGGGAGCCCTCTCTCTCTCCCTCTCCCCCCCACTCCCCACTGCTACCCCCCGTGCTCCCACGGCGCCCCCCGAACTTTTTCGCCCGAGTACGGAAGTACTCGGAGTTCGCGGTGTTCGGGCGAAAAAGGGGCGTGGCCGAACACGTTTGCTCATCTCTAATTATGACATCATAATGGAATGTTACATTATGACATCATAATGGAATGTTGCATTATGACATCATAATGGAATGTTACATTATGACATCATAATGGAATTTTGCATTATGACATCATAATGGAATTTTGCATTATGACATCATAATGGAATCTTACATTACGACATCATAATGGAATTTTGCATTATGATATCATAATGGAATGTTACATTATGACATCATAATGGAATTTTGCATTATGACATCATCATGGAATTTTACATTATGGCATCATAATGGAGTTTTACATTATGACATCATAATGGAGTTTTACATTATGACATCATAATGGAATTTTGCATTATGGCATCATAATGGAGTTTTACATTATGACATCATAATGGAATTTTGCATTATGACATCATAATGGAATTTTGCATTATGACATCATAATGGAATTTTGCATTATGACATCATAATGGAATGTTACATTATGACATCATAATGGAATTTTGCATTATGACATCATAATGGAATGTTGCATTATGACATCATAATGGAATTTTACATAATGACATCATAATGGAATTTTGCATTATGACATCATAATGGAATTTTGCATTATGACATCATAATGGAATGTTGCATTATGACATCATAATGGAATGTTACATTATGACATCATAATGGAATTTTGCATTATGACATCATAATGGAATGTTACATTATGACATCATAATGGAATTTTACATTATGACATCATAATGGAATTTTACACTATGACATCATAATGGAATGTTACATTATGACATCATAATGGAATTTTGCATTATGACATCATAATGGAATTTTACATTATGACATCATAATGGAATTTTGCATTATGACATCATAATGGAATTTTACATTATGACATCATAATGGAATTTTGCATTATGACATCATAATGGAATGTTGCATTATGACATCATAATGGAATGTTACATTATGACATCATAATGGAATTTTGCATTATGACATCATAATGGAATTTTACATTATGACATCATAATGGAATTTTGCATTATGACATCATAATGGAATTTTACATTATGACATCATAATGGAATTTTGCATTATGACATCATAATGGAATTTTGCATTATGACATCATAATCGAATGTTACATTATGACATCATAATGGAATTTTGCATTATGACATCATAATGTAATGTTACATTATGACATCATAATGGAATTTTGCATTATGGCATCATAATGGAGTTTTACATTATGACATCATAATGGAATTTTGCATTATGACATCATAATGGAATGTTACATTATGACATCATAATGGAATTTTGCATTATGACATCATAATGGAATTTTGCATTATGACATCATAATGGAATGTTACATTATGACATCATAATGGAATTTTGCATTATGACATCATAATGGAATGTTGCATTATGACATCATAATGGAATTTTACATTATGACATCATAATGGAATTTTACATTATGACATCATAATGGAATTTTGCATTATGACATCATAATGGAATTTCGCATTATGACATCATAATGGAATATTACATTATGACATCATAATGGAATTTTACATTATGACATCATAATGGAATTTTGCATTATGACATCATAATGGAATTTTGCATTATGACATCATAATGGAATGTTACATTATGACAACATAATGGAATGTTACATTATGACATCATAATGGAATTTTGCATTATGACATCATAATGGAATGTTACATTATGACATCATAAATGAATTTTACATTATGACATCATAATGGAATTTTACATTATGACATCATAATGGAATTTTGCATTATGACATCATAATGGAATGTTACATTATGACATCATAATGGAATTTTGCATTATGACATCATAATGGAATTTTGTATTATGACAGCATAATAGAATTTTACATTATGACATCATAATGGAATTTTGCATTATGACATCATAATGGAATGTTACATTATGACATCATAATGGAATTTTGCATTATGACATCATAATGGAATGTTACATTATGACATCATAATGGAATTTTACATTAGGACATCATAATGGAATGTTGCATTATGACATCATAATGGAATGTTGCATTATGACATCATAATGGAATGTTACATTATGACATCATAATGGAATGTTGCATTATGACATCATAATGGAATGTTACATTATGACATCATAATGGAATTTTGCATTATGACATCATAATGGAATTTTGCATTATGACTTCATAATGGAATGTTGCATTATGACTAGAGATGAGCGAACGTACTCGTTACGAGTACTTACGCACCCGAATACCGCGCTTTGCGAGTACTTCAGTACTCGCGCGCAAATATTCGGGGGGCGCCGGGGGGCGGGGAGAGGCGTGGCGGTGCGGGGGGTAGCAGCGGGGAACAGGGGGGAGCCCTCTCTCTCTCCCTCTCCCCCCCCACTCCCCACTGCTACCCCCCGTGCCGCCACGGCGCCCCCCGAACTTTTTCGCCCGAGTACGGAAGTACTCGGAGTTCGCGGTGTTCGGGCGAAAAAGGGGCGTTGCCGTACACGTTCGCTCATCTCTAATTATGACATCATAATGGAATGTTACATTATGACATCATAATGGAATGTTGCATTATGACATCATAATGGAATGTTGCATTATGACATCATAATGGAATGTTACATTATGACATCATAATGGATTTTTACATTATGACATCATAATGGAATTTTGCATTATGACATCATAATGGAATTTCGCATTATGACATCATAATGGAATTTTACATTATGACATCATAAAGGAGTTTAACATTATGACATCATAATGGAGTTTTGCATTATGACATCATAATGGAATTTTGCATTATGACATCATAATGGAAAGTTACATTATGACATCATAATGGAATTTGACATTATGACATCATAATGGTATTTGACATTATGACATCATAATGGAATTTTGCATTATGACATCATAATGGAAAGTTACATTATGACATCATAATGGAATTTTACATTATGACATCATAATGGAATTTTACATTATGACATCATAATGGAATTTTGCATTATGACATCATAATGGAATTTTGCATTATGACATAATGGAATTTAACATTATGACATCATAATGGAATGTTACATTATGACATCATAATGGAACGTTACATTATGACATTATAATGGAACTTTACATTATGACATCATAATGGAATTTTACATTATGACATCATAATGGAATTTTGCATTATGACATCATAATGGAATTTTGCATTATGACATCATAATGGAAAGTTACATTATGACATCATAATGGAATTTTACATTATGACATCATAATGGAATTTTACATTATGACATCATAATGGAATTTTACATTATGACATCATAATGGAATTTTGCATTATGACATCATAATGGAATTTTGCATTATGACATGATAATGGAATTTTCCATTATGACATCATAATGGAATTTTACATTATGACATCATAATGGAATTTTGCATTATGACATCATAATGGAATTTTACATTATGACATCATAATGGAATTTTGCATTATGACATCATAATGGAATCTTACATTATGACATAATGGAATTTTGCATTATGACATCATAATGGAATCTTACATTATGACATCATAATGGAATTTTGCATTATGACATCATAATGGAATCTTACATTATGACATCATAATGGAATTTTGCATTATGACATCATAATGGAATTTTGCATTATGACATCATAATGGAATTTTACATTATGACATCATAATGGAATTTTGCATTATGACATCATAATGGAATGTTGCATTATGACATCATAATGGAATGTTACATTATGACATCATAATGAAATTTTGCATTATGACATCATAATGGAATTTTACATTATGACATCATAATGGAATTTTGCATTATGACATCATAATGGAATTTTACATTATGACATCATAATGGAATTTTGCATTATGACATCATAATCGAATGTTACATTATGACATCATAATGGAATTTTGCATTATGACATCATAATGGAATGTTACATTATGACATCATAATGGAATTTTGCATTATGACATCATAATGGAATCTTACATTATGACATCATAATGGAATTTTGCATTATGACATCATAATGGAAGCTTACATTATGACATCATAATGGAATTTTGCATTATGACATCATAATGGAATGTTACATTATGACATCATAATAGAATTTTGCACTATGACATCATAATGGAATTTTACATTATGACATCATAATGGAATTTTAAATTATGACATCATAATGGAATTTTGCATTATGACATCATAATGGAATTTTGCATTATGACATCATAAGGGAATTTTACATTATGACATCATAATGGAATTTTGCATTATGACATCATGGAACTTTACATTATGACATCATAATGGAATTTTGCATTATGACATCATAATGGAACTTTACATTATGACATCATAATGTAATTTTACATTATGACATCATAATGTAATTTTGCATTATGACATCATAATGGAATGTTACATTACGACATCATAATGGAATTTTGCATTATGACATCATAATGGAATCTTACATTATGACATCATAATGGAATTTTGCATTATGATATCATAATGGAATTTTACATTATGACATCATAATGGAATTTTGCATTATGACATCATAATGGAATCTTACATTATGACATAATGGAATTTTGCATTATGACATCATAATGGAATCTTACATTATGACATCATAATGGAATTTTGCATTATGACATCATAATGGAATCTTACATTATGACATCATAATGGAATTTTGCATTATGACATCATAATGGAATTTTGCATTATGACATCATAATGGAATTTTACATTATGACATCATAATGGAATTTTGCATTATGACATCATAATGGAATGTTGCATTATGACATCATAATGGAATGTTACATTATGACATCATAATGGAATTTTGCATTATGACATCATAATGGAATTTTACATTATGACATCATAATGGAATTTTGCATTATGACATCATAATGGAATTTTACATTATGACATCATAATGGAATTTTGCATTATGACATCATAATGGAATTTTGCATTATGACATCATAATCGAATGTTACATTATGACATCATAATGGAATTTTACATTATGACATCATAATGGAATTTTGCATTATGACATCATAATGGAATTTTACATTATGACATCATAATGGAATTTTGCATTATGACATCATAATGGAATTTTGCATTATGACATCATAATCGAATGTTACATTATGACATCATAATGGAATTTTGCATTATGACATCATAATGGAATCTTACATTATGACATAATGGAATTTTGCATTATGACATCATAATGGAATCTTACATTATGACATCATAATGGAATTTTGCATTATGACATCATAATGGAATCTTACATTATGACATCATAATGGAATTTTGCATTATGACATCATAATGGAATGTTACATTATGACATCATAATAGAATTTTGCACTATGACATCATAATGGAATTTTACATTATGACATCATAATGGAATTTTAAATTATGACTTCATAATGGAATTTTGCATTATGACATCATAATGGAATTTTGCATTATGACATCATAAGGGAATTTTACATTATGACATCATAATGGAATTTTGCATTATGACATCATGGAACTTTACATTATGACATCATAATGGAATTTTGCATTATGACATCATAATGGAACTTTACATTATGACATCATAATGTAATTTTACATTATGACATCATAATGTAATTTTGCATTATGACATCATAATGGAATGTTACATTACGACATCATAATGGAATTTTGCATTATGACATCATAATGGAATCTTACATTATGACATCATAATGGAATTTTGCATTATGATATCATAATGGAATCTTACATTATGACATCATAATGGAATTTTGCATTATGACATCATCATGGAATTTTACATTATGGCATCATAATGGAGTTTTACATTATGACATCATAATGGAGTTTTACATTATGACATCATAATGGAATTTTGCATTATGGCATCATAATGGAGTTTTACATTATGACATCATAATGGAATTTTGCATTATGACATCATAATGGAATTTTGCATTATGACATCATAATGGAATTTTGCATTATGACATCATAATGGAATTTTACATTATGACATCATAATGGAATGTTACATTATGACATCATAATGGAATTTTACATTAGGACATCATAATGGAATGTTGCATTATGACATCATAATGGAATGTTACATTATGACATCATAATGGAATTTTACATTAGGACATCATAATGGAATGTTGCATTATGACATCATAATTGAATGTTACATTATGACATAATAATGGAATGTTGCATTATGACATAATAATGGAATGTTGCATTATGACATCATAATGGAATTTTACATAATGACATCATAATGGAATTTTGCATTATGACATAATAGAATATTGCATTATGACATCATAATGGAATTTTGCATTATGACATCATAATGGAATTTTGCATTATGACATCATAATGGAATGTTACATTATGACATCATAATGGAATTTTGCATTATGACATCATAATGGAATTTTACATTATGACATCATAATGGAATTTTGCATTATGACATCATAATGGAATGTTACATTATGACATCATAATGGAATTTTGCATTATGACATCTTAATGGAATGTTGCATTATGACATCATAATGGAATGTTACATTATGACATCATAATGGAATGTTGCATTATGACATCATAATGGAATGTTACATTATGACATCATAATGGAATTTTGCATTATGACATCATAATTGAATTTTGCATTATGACATCATAATGGAATGTTGCATTATGACTAGAGATGAGCGAACGTACTCGTTACGAGTACTTATGCACCCGAATACCGCGCTTTGCGAGTACTTCAGTACTCGCGCGCAAATATTCGGGGGGCGCCGGGGGGCGGGGAGAGGCGTGGCGGTGCGGGGGGTAGCAGCGGGGAACAGGGGGGAGCCCTCTCTCTCCCTCTCCCCCCCACTCCCCACTGCTACCCCCCGTGCTCCCACGGCGCCCCCCGAACTTTTTCGCCCGAGTACGGAAGTACTCGGAGTTCGCGGTGTTCGGGCGAAAAAGGGGCGTGGCCGAACACGTTTGCTCATCTCTAATTATGACATCATAATGGAATGTTACATTATGACATCATAATGGAATGTTGCATTATGACATCAGAATGGAATGTTGCATTATGACATCATAATGGAATGTTGCATTATGACATCATAATGGAATGTTACATTATGACATCATAATGGAATTTTGCATTATGACATCATAATGGAATGTTACATTATGACATCATAATGGAATTTTGCATTATGACATCATAATGGAATGTTGCATTATGACATCATAATGGAATTTTGCATTATGACATCATAATGAAATGTTACATTATGACATCATAATGGATTTTTACATTATGACATCATAATGGAATTTTACATTATGACATAATGGACTTTTGCATTATGACATCATAATGGAATTTTGCATTATGACATCATAATGGAAAGTTACATTATGACATCATAATGGAATTTGACATTATGACATCATAATGGAATTTTGCATTATGACATCATAATGGAATTTTGCATTATGACATCATAATGGACTTTTGCATTATGACATCATAATGGAATTTTGCATTATGACATTATAATAGAATTTTACATTGTGACATCATAATCGAATTTTGCATTATGACATCATAATGGAATGTTACATTATGACATCATAATGGAATGTTACATTATGACATCATAATGGAATTTTACATTATGACATCATGGAATTTTGTATTATGACATCATAATGGAATGTTACATTATGACATCATGGAATTTTGTATTATGACATCATAATGGAATGTTACATTATGACATCATAATGGAATTTTGCATTATGACATCATAATGGAATTTTGCATTATGACATCATAATGGAATTTTACATTATGACATCATAATGGAATTTTGCATTATGACATCATAATGGAATTTTACATTATGACATCATAATGGAATGTTACATTATGACATCATAATGGAATTTTACATTATGACATCATAATGGAATTTTGCATTATGACATCATAATGGAACTTTACATTATGACATCATAATGGAATTTTGCATTATGACATCATAATGGAACTTTACATTATGACATCATAATGGAATGTTACATTATGACATCATAATGGAATTTTGCATTATGACATCATAATGGAGTTTTACATTATGACATCATAATGGAATTTTGCATTATGACATCATAATGGAATTTTACATTATGACATCATAATGGAATTTTGCATTATGACATCATAATGGAATGTTGCATTATGACATCATAATGGAATGTTACATTATGACATCATAATGGAATTTTGCATTATGACATCATAATGGAATTTTACATAATGACATCATAATGGAATTTTGCATTATGACATCATAATAGAATATTGCATTATGACATCATAATGGAATTTTGCATTATGACATCATAATGGAATGTTACATTATGACATCATAATGGAATTTTACATTATGACATCATAATGGAATTTTACATTATGACATCATAATGGAATTTTACATTATGACATCATAATGGAATTTTGCATTATGACATCATAATGGAATGTTACATTATGACATCATAATGGAATTTTGCATTATGACATCATAATGGAATGTTGCATTATGACATCATAATGGAATTTTACATAATGACATCATAATGGAATTTTGCATTATGACATCATAATGGAATTTTGCATTATGACATCATAATGGAATGTTGCATTATGACATCATAATGGAATGTTACATTATGACATCATAATGGAATTTTGCATTATGACATCATAATGGAATGTTACATTATGACATCATAATGGAATTTTACATTATGACATCATAATGGAATTTTACATTATGACATCATAATGGAATTTTGCATTATGACATCATAATGGAATGTTACATTATGACATCATAATGGAATTTTACATTATGACATCATAATGGAATCTTACATTATGACATCATAATGGAATTTTACATTATGACATCATAATGGAATTTTACACTATGACATCATAATGGAATGTTACATTATGACATCATAATGGAATTTTACATTATGACATCATAATGGAATTTTGCATTATGACATCATAATGGAATGTTGCATTATGACATCATAATGGAATGTTACATTATGACATCATAATGGAATTTTGCACTATGACATCATAATGGAATTTTACATTATGACATCATAATGGAATTTTAAATTATGACATCATAATGGAATTTTGCATTATGACATCATAATGGAATTTTGCATTATGACATCATAATGGAATTTTGCATTATGACATCATAATGGAATTTTACATTATGACATCATAATGGAATTTTGCATTATGACATCATGGAACTTTACATTATGACATCATAATGGAATTTTGCATTATGACATCATAATGGAACTTTACATTATGACATCATAATGTAATTTTACATTATGACATCATAATGTAATTTTGCATTATGACATCATAATGGAATGTTACATTACGACATCATAATGGAATTTTGCATTATGACATCATAATGGAATCTTACATTATGACAACATAATGGAATTTTGCATTATGATATCATAATGGAATGTTACATTATGACATCATAATGGAATTTTGCATTATGACATCATCATGGAATTTTACATTATGACATCATAATGGAATTTTGCATTATGACATCATAATGGAATTTTACATTATGACATCATAATGGAATTTTGCATTATGACATCATGGAACTTTACATTATGACATCATAATGGAATTTTGCATTATGACATCATAATGGAATTTTGCATTATGACATCATAATGGAACTTTACATTATGACATCATAATGTAATTTTACATTATGACATCATAATGGAATTTTGCATTATGACATCATAATGGAATGTTACATTACGACATCATAATGGAATTTTGCATTATGACATCATAATGGAATCTTACATTATGACATCATAATGGAATTTTGCATTATGATATCATAATGGAATGTTACATTATGACATCATAATGGAATTTTGCATTATGACATCATCATGGAATTTTACATTATGGCATCATAATGGAGTTTTACATTATGACATCATAATGGAGTTTTACATTATGACATCATAATGGAATTTTGCATTATGGCATCATAATGGAGTTTTACATTATGACATCATAATGGAATTTTGCATTATGACATCATAATGGAATTTTGCATTATGACATCATAATGGAATTTTGCATTATGACATCATAATGGAATGTTACATTATGACATCATAATGGAATTTTGCATTATGACATCATAATGGAATGTTGCATTATGACATCATAATGGAATTTTACATAATGACATCATAATGGAATTTTGCATTATGACATCATAATGGAATTTTGCATTATGACATCATAATGGAATGTTGCATTATGACATCATAATGGAATGTTACATTATGACATCATAATGGAATTTTGCATTATGACATCATAATGGAATGTTACATTATGACATCATAATGGAATTTTACATTATGACATCATAATGGAATTTTACACTATGACATCATAATGGAATGTTACATTATGACATCATAATGGAATTTTGCATTATGACATCATAATGGAATTTTACATTATGACATCATAATGGAATTTTGCATTATGACATCATAATGGAATGTTGCATTATGACATCATAATGGAATGTTACATTATGACATCATAATGGAATTTTGCATTATGACATCATAATGGAATTTTACATTATGACATCATAATGGAATTTTGCATTATGACATCATAATGGAATTTTACATTATGACATCATAATGGAATTTTGCATTATGACATCATAATGGAATTTTGCATTATGACATCATAATCGAATGTTACATTATGACATCATAATGGAATTTTGCATTATGACATCATAATGGAATGTTACATTATGACATCATAATGGAATTTTGCATTATGACATCATAATGGAATCTTACATTATGACATCATAATGGAATTTTGCATTATGATATCATAATGGAATGTTACATTATGACATCATAATGGAATTTTGCATTATGACATCATCATGGAATTTTACATTATGACATCATAATGGAATTTTGCATTATGGCATCATAATGGAGTTTTACACTATGACATCATAATGGAATTTTGCATTATGACATCATAATGGAATGTTACATTATGACATCATAATGGAATTTTGCATTATGACATCATAATGGAATTTTGCATTATGACATCATAATGGAATGTTACATTATGACATCATAATGGAATTTTGCATTATGACATCATAATGGAATGTTGCATTATGACATCATAATGGAATTTTACATTATGACATCATAATGGAATTTTGCATTATGACATCATAATGGAATTTCGCATTATGACATCATAATGGAATTTTACATTATGACATCATAATGGAATTTTACATTATGACATCATAATGGAATTTTGCATTATGACATCATAATGGAATTTTGCATTATGACATCATAATGGAATGTTACATTATGACAACATAATGGAATGTTACATTATGACATCATAATGGAATTTTGCATTATGACATCATAATGGAATGTTACATTATGACATCATAATGGAATTTTGCATTATGACATCATAATGGAATGTTACATTATGACATCATAATGGAATTTTGCATTATGACATCATAATGGAATGTTACATTATGACATCATAAATGAATTTTACATTATGACATCATAATGGAATGTTACATTATGACATCATAATGGAATTTTGCATTATGACATCATAATGGAATGTTACATTATGACATCATAATGGAATTTTGCATTATGACATCATAATGGAATTTTGTATTATGACAGCATAATAGAATTTTACATTATGACATCATAATGGAATTTTGCATTATGACATCATAATGGAATGTTACATTATGACATCATAATGGAATTTTGCATTATGACATCATAATGGAATGTTACATTATGACATCATAATGGAATTTTACATTAGGACATCATAATAGAATGTTGCATTATGACATCATAATGGAATGTTGCATTATGACATCATAATGGAATGTTACATTATGACATCATAATGGAATGTTGCATTATGACATCATAATGGAATGTTACATTATGACATCATAATGGAATTTTGCATTATGACATCATAATGGAATTTTGCATTATGACATCATAATGGAATGTTGCATTATGACTAGAGATGAGCGAACGTACTCGTTACGAGTACTTACGCACCCGAATACCGCGCTTTGCGAGTACTTCAGTACTCGCGCGCAAATATTCGGGGGGCGCCGGGGGGCGGGGAGAGGCGTGGCGGTGCGGGGGGTAGCAGCGGGGAACAGGGGGGAGCCCTCTCTCTCTCCCTCTCCCCCCCACTCCTCACTGCTACCCCCCGTGCCGCCACGGCGCCCCCCGAACTTTTTCGCCCGAGTACGGAAGTACTCGGAGTTCGCGGTGTTCGGGCGAAAAAGGGGCGTGGCCGAACACGTTCGCTCATCTCTAATTATGACATCATAATGGAATGTTACATTATGACATCATAATGGAATGTTGCATTATGACATCATAATGGAATGTTGCATTATGACATCATAATGGAATGTTACATTATGACATCATAATGGATTTTTACATTATGACATCATAATGGAATTTTGCATTATGACATCATAATGGAATTTCGCATTATGACATCATAATGGAATTTTACATTATGACATCATAAAGGAGTTTAACATTATGACATCATAATGGAGTTTTGCATTATGACATCATAATGGAATTTTGCATTATGACATCATAATGGAAAGTTACATTATGACATCATAATGGAATTTGACATTATGACATCATAATGGTATTTGACATTATGACATCATAATGGAATTTTGCATTATGACATCATAATGGAAAGTTACATTATGACATCATAATGGAATTTTACATTATGACATCATAATGGAATTTTACATTATGACATCATAATGGAATTTTGCATTATGACATCATAATGGAATTTTGCATTATGACATAATGGAATTTAACATTATGACATCATAATGGAATGTTACATTATGACATCATAATGGAACGTTACATTATGACATTATAATGGAACTTTACATTATGACATCATAATGGAATTTTGCATTATGACATCATAATGGAATTTTGCATTATGACATCATAATGGAATGTTACATTATGACATCATAATGGAATTTTACATTATGACATCATAATGGAATTTTACACTATGACATCATAATGGAATGTTACATTATGACATCATAATGGAATTTTGCATTATGACATCATAATGGAATTTTACATTATGACATCATAATGGAATTTTGCATTATGACATCATAATGGAATGTTGCATTATGACATCATAATGGAATGTTACATTATGACATCATAATGGAATTTTGCATTATGACATCATAATGGAATTTTACATTATGACATCATAATGGAATTTTGCATTATGACATCATAATGGAATTTTACATTATGACATCATAATGGAATTTTGCATTATGACATCATAATGGAATTTTGCATTATGACATCATAATCGAATGTTACATTATGACATCATAATGGAATTTTGCATTATGACATCATAATGGAATGTTACATTATGACATCATAATGGAATTTTGCATTATGACATCATAATGGAATCTTACATTATGACATCATAATGGAATTTTGCATTATGATATCATAATGGAATGTTACATTATGACATCATAATGGAATTTTGCATTATGACATCATCATGGAATTTTACATTATGACATCATAATGGAATTTTGCATTATGGCATCATAATGGAGTTTTACATTATGACATCATAATGGAATTTTGCATTATGACATCATAATGGAATGTTACATTATGACATCATAATGGAATTTTGCATTATGACATCATAATGGAATTTTGCATTATGACATCATAATGGAATGTTACATTATGACATCATAATGGAATTTTGCATTATGACATCATAATGGAATGTTGCATTATGACATCATAATGGAATTTTACATTATGACATCATAATGGAATTTTGCATTATGACATCATAATGGAATTTCGCATTATGACATCATAATGGAATTTTACATTATGACATCATAATGGAATTTTACATTATGACATCATAATGGAATTTTGCATTATGACATCATAATGGAATTTTGCATTATGACATCATAATGGAATGTTACATTATGACAACATAATGGAATGTTACATTATGACATCATAATGGAATTTTGCATTATGACATCATAATGGAATGTTACATTATGACATCATAATGGAATTTTGCATTATGACATCATAATGGAATGTTACATTATGACATCATAATGGAATTTTGCATTATGACATCATAATGGAATGTTACATTATGACATCATAAATGAATTTTACATTATGACATCATAATGGAATGTTACATTATGACATCATAATGGAATTTTGCATTATGACATCATAATGGAATGTTACATTATGACATCATAATGGAATTTTGCATTATGACATCATAATGGAATTTTGTATTATGACAGCATAATAGAATTTTACATTATGACATCATAATGGAATTTTGCATTATGACATCATAATGGAATGTTACATTATGACATCATAATGGAATTTTGCATTATGACATCATAATGGAATGTTACATTATGACATCATAATGGAATTTTACATTAGGACATCATAATAGAATGTTGCATTATGACATCATAATGGAATGTTGCATTATGACATCATAATGGAATGTTACATTATGACATCATAATGGAATGTTGCATTATGACATCATAATGGAATGTTACATTATGACATCATAATGGAATTTTGCATTATGACATCATAATGGAATTTTGCATTATGACATCATAATGGAATGTTGCATTATGACTAGAGATGAGCGAACGTACTCGTTACGAGTACTTACGCACCCGAATACCGCGCTTTGCGAGTACTTCAGTACTCGCGCGCAAATATTCGGGGGGCGCCGGGGGGCGGGGAGAGGCGTGGCGGTGCGGGGGGTAGCAGCGGGGAACAGGGGGGAGCCCTCTCTCTCTCCCTCTCCCCCCCACTCCTCACTGCTACCCCCCGTGCCGCCACGGCGCCCCCCGAACTTTTTCGCCCGAGTACGGAAGTACTCGGAGTTCGCGGTGTTCGGGCGAAAAAGGGGCGTGGCCGAACACGTTCGCTCATCTCTAATTATGACATCATAATGGAATGTTACATTATGACATCATAATGGAATGTTGCATTATGACATCATAATGGAATGTTGCATTATGACATCATAATGGAATGTTACATTATGACATCATAATGGATTTTTACATTATGACATCATAATGGAATTTTGCATTATGACATCATAATGGAATTTCGCATTATGACATCATAATGGAATTTTACATTATGACATCATAAAGGAGTTTAACATTATGACATCATAATGGAGTTTTGCATTATGACATCATAATGGAATTTTGCATTATGACATCATAATGGAAAGTTACATTATGACATCATAATGGAATTTGACATTATGACATCATAATGGTATTTGACATTATGACATCATAATGGAATTTTGCATTATGACATCATAATGGAAAGTTACATTATGACATCATAATGGAATTTTACATTATGACATCATAATGGAATTTTACATTATGACATCATAATGGAATTTTGCATTATGACATCATAATGGAATTTTGCATTATGACATAATGGAATTTAACATTATGACATCATAATGGAATGTTACATTATGACATCATAATGGAACGTTACATTATGACATTATAATGGAACTTTACATTATGACATCATAATGGAATTTTACATTATGACATCATAATGGAATTTTGCATTATGACATCATAATGGAATTTTGCATTATGACATCATAATGGAAAGTTACATTATGACATCATAATGGAATTTTACATTATGACATCATAATAGAATTTTACATTATGACATCATAATGGAATTTTACATTATGACATCATAATGGAATTTTGCATTATGACATCATAATGGAATTTTACATTATGACATCATAATGGAATTTTGCATTATGACATCATAATGGAATTTTACATTATGACATCATAATGGAATTTTGCATTATGACATCATAATGGAATCTTACATTATGACATAATGGAATTTTGCATTATGACATCATAATGGAATCTTACATTATGACTAGAGATGAGCGAACGCGTTCGTCCGAGCTTGATATTCGTGCGAATATTAGGGTGTTCGGGATGTTCGTTATTCGTAACGAACACCATGCGGTGTTCTGGTTACTTTCACTTCCTTCCCTGAGACGTTTGCGCGCTTTTCTGGCCAATTGAAAGACAGGGAAGGCATTACAACTTCCCCCTGCAACGTTTAAGCCCTATACCACCCCCCTGCTGTGAGTGGCTGGGGAGATCAGGTGTTCGCCTAATATAAAAGTCGGCCCCTCCCGCGGCTCGCCTCAGATGCGGTGTGAGTTAGATGAGGGACAGTGCTGTTTATACCGGAGCTGCTGTAGGGAAAGAATTGGTAGTTAGTGTAGGCTTCAAGACCCCCCAAAGGTCCTTATTAGGGCCACTGATAGCTGTGTGTTGGCTGCTGTTAGCAGTGGCATTTTTTTTTCTTCTCAAAATCGCCTCTGCAGACCGTTGCACCTGGCATTAGGGACAGAAGTGCTGCATAGGCAGGGAGAGTGTTAGGAGTGAGTGTAGCCTTCAAGAACCTCAACGGTCCTTTCTAGGGCCATATTTATCCGTGTGCAGTACTGTCCAGGCTGCTGTTGGCTGTGCTGCATTTTTTTTGGGCTTCTCAAAATCGCCTCTGCAGAGCATTCCACCCTCCATTGATACTGCAGGGAAAGAATTGTATAGGCAGGGCCACAACACAGTTATTATTCATAGAATATACGCAGTGCTGCCTTTTGGTGGGAAAAAACTGAAAACAAATCAATTTGTCCAGCCTCTGTCCGTCCTAACGCCTGTGGACACGTGTGAGCTGCGTGAAAAACATTGCTAAATCATACGCACCCAGCTACGCTTTACTGCTGGCTTCGCCATTTGCTTTCCTTAATTGGGAAAAAAAATACCTGCTCTGCCAGAGTTATAATAACTCTGCTACCCTCACGTTCTGTGACACATAAGCAGGGACACAGCACAGTTATTAAACTTCTCATGTTCATTGAATATACGCAGTGCTGCCTTTTGGTGGGAAAAAACTGAAAACAAATCTATTTGTCCAGCCTCTGTCCGTCCTTACGGGCGGTGGAGACGTGTGAGCTGCGTGAAGAACAGTGCTAAATCATACGCACCCAGCTACGCTTTACTGCTGGCTTCGCCATTTGCTTTCCTTAATTGGGAAAAAAAATACCTGCTCTGCCAGAGTTATAATAACTCTGCTACCCTCACGTTCTGTGACACATAAGCAGGGACACAGCACAGTTATTAAACTTCTCATGTTCATTGAATATACGCAGTGCTGCCTTTTGGTGGGAAAAAACTGAAAACAAATCTATTTGTCCAGCCTCTGTCCGTCCTTACGGGCGGTGGAGACGTGTGAGCTGCGTGAAGAACAGTGCTAAATCATACGCACCCAGCTACGCTTTACTGCTGGCTTCGCCATTTGCTTTCCTTAATTGGGAAAAAAAATACCTGCTCTGCCAGAGTTATAATAACTCTGCTACCCTCACGTTCTGTGACACATAAGCAGGGACACAGCACAGTTATTAAACTTCTCATGTTCATTGAATATACGCAGTGCTGCCTTTTGGTGGGAAAAAACTGAAAACAAATCTATTTGTCCAGCCTCTGTCCGTCCTTACGGGCGGTGGAGACGTGTGAGCTGCGTGAAGAACAGTGCTAAATCATACGCACCCAGCTACGCTTTACTGCTGGCTTCGCCATTTGCTTTCCTTAATTGGGAAAAAAAATACCTGCTCTGCCAGAGTTATAATAACTCTGCTACCCTCACGTTCTGTGACACATAAGCAGGGACACAGCACAGTTATTAAACTTCTCATGTTCATTGAATATACGCAGTGCTGCCTTTTGGTGGGAAAAAACTGAAAACAAATCTATTTGTCCAGCCTCTGTCCGTCCTTACGGGCGGTGGAGACGTGTGAGCTGCGTGAAGAACAGTGCTAAATCATACGCACCCAGCTACGCTTTACTGCTGGCTTCGCCATTTGCTTTCCTTAATTGGGAAAAAAAATACCTGCTCTGCCAGAGTTATAATAACTCTGCTACCCTCACGTTCAGTGACACATTAGCAGGGACACAGCACAGTTATTAAACTTAGATTATTCATTCACTAAAGGCAGTGGGGCCGTTCGTTTTCCAAAAAGTGCAAAAATAATATTTGGCCTGCAGTCTTGCGCCAATTTATTTCCTGCCTGTGAAATCAAATCACTGGTAATACAGCATGCTGAGGGGTAGGGGTAGGCCTAGAGGACGTGGACGCGGCCGAGGACGCGGAGGGCCAAGTCAGGGTGTGGGCACAGGCCGAGCTCCGGATCCCGGTGTGTCGCAGCCGACTGCTGCGCGATTAGGAGAGAGGCACGTTTCTGGCGTCCCCACATTCATCGCCCAATTAATGGGTCCACGCGGGAGACGGTTATTAGAAAATGAGCAGTGTGAGCAGGTCCTGTCCTGGATGGCAGAAAGTGCTTCGAGCAACCTATCGTCAACACGCAGTTCTGCGCCGTCCACTGCTGCAAATCCGAATCCTCTGTCTGCTGCTCCTCCTTCCTCCCAGCCTCCTCACTCCACTACAATGACACCTGCTCAGGAGCGGGAACACTCCCAGGAACTGTTCTCGGGCCCCTGCTCAGATTGGGCAGCAGCGGTTCCTCTCCCACCAGAGGAGTTTATAGTCACTGATGCCCAACCATTCGAAAGTTCCCGGGGTCCGGGGGATGAGGCTGGGGACTTCCGCCAACTGTCTCAACAACTTTCTGTGGGTGAGGAGGACGATGACGATCAGACACAGTTGTCTTGCAGTGAGGTAGTAGTAAGGGCAGTAAGTCCGAGGGAGCAGCGCACAGAGGATTCGGAGGAAGAGCAGCAGGACGATGAGGTGACTGACCCCACCTGGTGTGCAACGCTTACTCAGGAGGACAGGTCTTCAGAGGGGGAGTCAAGGGCATCAGCAGGGCAGGTTGCAAGAGGCAGTGCGGTGGCCAGGGGTAGAGGCAGGGCCAGACCGAATAATCCACCAAGTGTTTCCCAAAGCGCCCCCTCGCGCCATGCCACCCTGCAGAGGCCGAGGTGCTCTAAGGTCTGGCAGTTTTTCACAGAGACGCCTGACGACCGACGAACTGTGGTGTGCAACCTTTGTCGCGCAAAGCTCAGCCGGGGAGCCAACACCAACAGCCTCACCACCACCACCATGCGCAGGCATATGATGGCCAAGCACCCCACAAGGTGGGACGAAGGCCGTTCACCGCCTCCGGTTTGCACCCCTGCCTCTCCCCCTGTGCCCCAACCTGCCACTGAGATGCAACCCCCCTCTCAGGACACAGGCACGACCGTCTCATGGCCTGCACCCACACCCTCACCTCCGCTGTCCTCGGCCCCATCCTCCAATGTCTCGCACCGCACAGTCCAGCCGTCGCTAGCGCAACTGTTGGAGCGCAAGCGCAAGTACGCCGCCACGCACCCGCACGCTCAATCGTTAACCGTCCGCATCGCAAAATTCATCAGCCTTGAGATGCTGCCGTATAGGGTTGTGGAAACGGAGTCCTTCAAAAGTATCATGGAGGCGGCGGCCCCGCGCTACTCAGTTCCCAGTCGCCACTACTTTTCCCGATGTGCCGTCCCAGCCCTGCACGACCACGTCTCCCGCAACATTGTACGCGCCCTCACCAACGCGGTTACTGCCACGGTCCACTTAACTACGGACACGTGGACAAGCACAGGCGGGCAGGGCCACTACATCTCCCTGACGGCACATTGGGTGAATTTAGTGGAGGCTGGGACAGAGTCAGAGCCTGGGACCGCTCACGTCCTACCCACCCCCAGAATTGCGGGCCCCAGCTCGGTGCTGGTATCTGCGGAGGTGTATGCTTCCTCCACTAAAGCACCCTCCTCCTCCTCCTCCTCCTCCTCTGTCTCGCAATCAAGATGTGTTAGCAGCAGCATGTCGCCAGCAGTCGGTGTCGCGCGGTGTGGCAGCACAGCGGTGGGCAAGCGTCAGCAGGCCGTGCTGAAACTACTCAGCTTAGGCGATAAGAGGCACACGGCCCACGAACTGCTGCAGGGTCTGACACAGCAGACCGACCGCTGGCTTGCGCCGCTGAGCCTCCAACCGGGCATGGTCGTGTGTGACAACGGCCGTAACCTGGTGGCGGCTCTGCAGCTCGGCAGCCTCACGCACGTGCCATGCCTGGCCCACGTCTTTAATTTGGTGGTTCAGCGCTTTCTGAAAAGCTACCCACGCTTGTCAGACCTGCTCGTAAAGGCGCGCCGGCTCTGCGCACATTTCCGCAAGTCCCACACGGACGCTGCCACCCTGCGCACCCTGCAACATCACTTTAAGCTGCCAGTGCACCGACTGCTGTGCGACGTGCCCACACGGTGGAACTCTACGCTCCACATGTTGGCCAGGCTCTATGAACAACGTAGAGCTATAGTCGAATACCAACTCCAACATGGGCGGCGCAGTGGGAGTCAGCCTCCTCAATTCCTTTCAGAAGAGTGGGCCTGGTTGGCAGACATCTGCCATGTCCTTGGTAATTTTGAGGAGTCTACCCAGGTGGTGAGCGGCGATGCTACAATCATTAGCGTCACCATTCCTCTGCTATGCATCTTGAGAAATTCCCTGCAAACAATAAAGGCAGCTGCTTTGCGCTCGGAAACGGGGGCGGGGGAAGACAGTATGCCGCTGGATAGTCAGGGCACCCTCCTGTCTATTTCTCAGCGCGTACAGGAGGAGGAGGAGGAGCATGAGGAGGATGAGGAGGAGGGGGAAGAGACAGCTTGGGCCGCTGCTGACGGTACACCGGCTGATTGCCTGTCATCCTTTCAGCGTGTATGGCCTGAGGAGGAGGAGGAGGAGGAGGAGGATCCTGAAAGTGATCTTCCTAGTGAGGACAGCCATGTGTTGCGTACTGGTACCCTGGCACACATGGCTGACTTCATGTTAGGATGCCTTTCTCGTGACCCTCGCGTTGCACGCATTCTGGCCACGACGGATTACTGGGTGTACACACTGCTCGATCCACGGTATAAAGAGAACCTGCCCACTCTGATTCCCGAAGAGGAAAGGGGTTCGAGAGTGTTGCTATACCACAGGACCCTTGCGGACAAGCTGATGGTAAAATTCCCAGCCGACAGCGCTAGTGGCAGAAGGCGCAGTACCGAGGGCAAGGTAGCAGGGGATGTGCGTAGATCGAGCAGCATGTACATCCCAGGCAGTGCAACAGTCTTTAAGGGCCTGGCCAGCTTTATGGCTCCCCACCAAGACTGTGTCACCGCTCCCCAGTCACGGCTGAGTCGGCGGGAGCACTGTAAAAGGATGGTGAGGGAGTACGTAGCGGATCGCACGACCATCCTTGGTGACGCCTCTGCCCCCTACAACTACTGGGTGTCGAAGCTGGACACGTGGCCTGAACTCGCGCTGTATGCCCTGGAGGTGCTTGCTTGTCCTGCGGCTAGCGTCTTGTCGGAAAGGGTGTTTAGTGCGGCTGGGGGAATCATCACAGATAAGCGTAGCCGCTTGTCAACCGACAGTGCCGACAGGCTTACACTCATCAAGATGAACAAAGGCTGGATTTCCCCAGACTTCTGTTCTCCACCAGCGGACAGCAGCGATACGTAAGCAATACGTAGGCTGCACCCGCGGATGGAAGCTACGTTCTCTCTCACCATCCAAAACGGGGACATTTCTGCTTCATCAATCTGTGTCTAATATTCCTCCTCCTCCTCCTCCTGCTCCTCCTCCTGAAACCTCACGTAATCACGCTGAACGGGCAATTTTTCTTAGGGCCACAAGGCTCAGTCAAATAATTTTTCAGAACAATTTTTAAAAGTTTCAATGCGCTTAAAAGCATTGGAACTTTAACTTGAACCAATTTTTCGTTACACTGGGCTGCCTCCAGGCCTAGTTACCACTTAAGCCACATTAACCAAAGCGATTAATGTGTTTCACCTGCCCTCTTGGCTGGCCATGGCCAATTTTTGGGATGTACATTAGTACTGTTGATACAGCAATTTTTGTGGGCCCTCGCCTACAGTGTAATCAAATTAATTTTTAGCCCACCTGCATTACAGCTGACGTAACCTCAGCTGTGTTGGGCAATGCAATGGGATATTTTTGTGTACCGCCGGTGGGTTCCAGGGAGCCACCCATGCTGTAGGTGCACACGGAGTTTTTAATACATCTGTACACTTCTAAAGAACCCCAGTCTGACTGGGGCATGCAGTGTGGGCCGAAGCCCACCTGTATTACGCACAACATTACTACCTCAGCTGTGTTGGGCAATGCAATGGGATATTTCTATGTACCGCCGGTGGCTTCCTGGCACCCACCCAGGCAGTGGGTCCACAGGGAGTTTAACCTACATGTGTCCACTTGTAAAGAACCCCAGTCTGACTGGGGCATGCAGTGTGGGCCGAAGCCCACCTGCATTAAGCACGACATTACTACCTCAGCTGTGTTGGGCAATGCAATGGGATATTTTTGTGTACCGCCGGTGGGTTCCAGGGAGCCACCCATGCTGTAGGTGCACACGGAGTTTTTAATACATCTGTACACTTCTAAAGAACCCCAGTCTGACTGGGGCATGCAGTGTGGGCCGAAGCCCACCTGTATTACGCACAACATTACTACCTCAGCTGTGTTGGGCAATGCAATGGGATATTTCTATGTACCGCCGGTGGCTTCCTGGCACCCACCCAGGCAGTGGGTCCACAGGGAGTTTAACCTACATGTGTCCACTTGTAAAGAACCCCAGTCTGACTGGGGCATGCAGTGTGGGCCGAAGCCCACCTGCATTAAGCACGACATTACTACCTCAGCTGTGTTGGGCAATGCAATGGGATATTTTTGTGTACCGCCGGTGGGTTCCAGGGAGCCACCCATGCTGTAGGTGCACACGGAGTTTTTAATACATCTGTACACTTCTAAAGAACCCCAGTCTGACTGGGGCATGCAGTGTGGGCCGAAGCCCACCTGTATTACGCACAACATTACTACCTCAGCTGTGTTGGGCAATGCAATGGGATATTTCTATGTACCGCCGGTGGCTTCCTGGCACCCACCCAGGCAGTGGGTCCACAGGGAGTTAAACCTACATGTGTCCACTTGTAAAGAACCCCAGTCTGACTGGGGCATGCAGTGTGGGCCGAAGCCCACCTGCATTAAGCACGACATTACTACCTCAGCTGTGTTGGGCAATGCAATGGGATATTTTTGTGTACCGCCGGTGGGTTCCAGGGAGCCACCCATGCTGTAGGTGCACACGGAGTTTTTAATACATCTGTACACTTCTAAAGAACCCCAGTCTGACTGGGGCATGCAGTGTGGGCCGAAGCCCACCTGTATTACGCACAACATTACTACCTCAGCTGTGTTGGGCAATGCAATGGGATATTTCTATGTACCGCCGGTGGCTTCCTGGCACCCACCCAGGCAGTGGGTCCACAGGGAATTATAAATGCATCTGTTTCCACTTATAAAGAAACCCAGTCTGACTGGGGCATGCAGTGTGGGCCGAAACCCACCTGCATTAACCCTTTCCAGTCCACTGTGTGACCTGTGAAGACATTAGGGTTTAAGGCTGTACAGCTCCGTTGTTGGTAGACGTCCGTCGGGGTTCTCTTACTGTATATTGCCAGCCTCTCTGCTGTCGGAGCCTATCCTACGTGTCAGCTCATGCAGTACTGGCTTTAGCCAGCATATAGCGCCGTTGTATAACGGCAGAAAAAGAGTAAGCCCCCTAGGAAAACCATATACAAATTGGATTGGAAAGGGTTAAGCACAACATTACTACCTCAGCTGTGTTGGGCAATGCAATGGGATATTTCTATGTACCGCCGGTGGCTTCCTGGCACCCACCCATGCTGTAGGTGCACACGGAGTTTTTACTACATCTGTACACTTATAAAGAACCCCAGTCAGACTGGGGCATGCAGTGTGGGCCGAAGCCCACCTGCATTAAGCACGACATTACTACCTCAGCTGTGTTGGGCAATGCAATGGGATATTTCTGTGTACCACCGGTGGGTTCCAGGGAGCCACCCATGCTGTGGGTCGACAGGGACTTCACAATAGGGAGTTGTACCTGCCTGTGTCTATGAATTAAAAAGCCCGGTCTGACTGGGGCATGCAGACACCTTGACAGAATGAATAGTGTGTGGCACATAGGTTCCCCATTGCTATGCCCACGTGTGCAGCTCCTGATGGCGGTGGCACAGGATTCTATTTCTCATTGCTTCTGTACAGCATTGTGGGCTATCGCTCCGCCACTTTTAAAGAGGGTCGCTGCCTAGCCGTGCCAACCTCTGCAGTGTGTGCCTGCGGTCCCTCGTCATGGCAGACGCAATTCTAAATAGACATGAGCGTGGTGTGGCATGAGGGCAGCTGAAGGCTGCCCAGGGACACTTTGGTGTGCGCTGTGGGGGGGAGGGGGGGCGGTTGGTCAGCATGTAACCCAGGAGAAGTGTCAGTGGAGTGTCATGCAGGCAGTGATTGTGCTTTGTTGGAGGTAGTGTGGTGCTTAGCAAAGGTATGCCATGCTAATGAGGGCTTTTCAGAAGTAAAAGTTGTTGGGAGGGGGGGGGGGCACTCTTGCCGGTATTGTGGCTTAATAGTGGGACCTGTGAACTTGAGATGCAGCCCAACATGTAGCCCCTCGCCTGCCCTATCCGTGACTGTGTCATTCCCATCACTTTCTTGAATTGCCCAGATTTTCACACATGAAAACCTTAGCGAGCATCGGCGAAATACAAAAATGTTCTGGTCGCCCATTGACTTCAATGGGGTTCGTTGTTCGAAACGAACCCTCGAGCATCACGGGAAGTTCGTTCCGAATAACGAACACCCGAACATTTTGGTGTTCGCTCATCTCTAATTATGACATCATAATGGAATTTTGCATTATGACATCATAATGGAATCTTACATTATGACATCATAATGGAATTTTGCATTATGACATCATGATGGAATTTTGCATTATGACATCATAATGGAATTTTACATTATGACATCATAATGGAATTTTGCATTATGACATCATAATGGAATGTTGCATTATGACATCATAATGGAATGTTACATTATGACATCATAATGGAATTTTGCATTATGACATCATAATGGAATTTTACATTATGACATCATAATGGAATTTTGCATTATGACATCATAATGGAATTTTACATTATGACATCATAATGGAATTTTGCATTATGACATCATAATGGAATTTTGCATTATGACATCATAATCGAATGTTACATTATGACATCATAATGGAATTTTGCATTATGACATCATAATGGAATGTTACATTATGACATCATAATGGAATTTTGCATTATGACATCATAATGGAATCTTACATTATGACATAATGGAATTTTGCATTATGACATCATAATGGAATCTTACATTATGACATCATAATGGAATTTTGCATTATGACATCATAATGGAATCTTACATTATGACATCATAATGGAATTTTGCATTATGACATCATAATGGAATGTTACATTATGACATCATAATAGAATTTTGCACTATGACATCATAATGGAATTTTACATTATGACATCATAATGGAATTTTAAATTATGACATCATAATGGAATTTTGCATTATGACATCATAATGGAATTTTGCATTATGACATCATAAGGGAATTTTACATTATGACATCATAATGGAATTTTGCATTATGGCATCATAATAGAATTTTACATTGTGACATCATAATCGAATTTTGCATTATGACATCATAATGGAATGTTACATTATGACATCATAATGGAATGTTACATTATGACATCATAATGGAATTTTACATTATGACATCATGGAATTTTGTATTATGACATCATAATGGAATGTTACATTATGACATCATGGAATTTTGTATTATGACATCATAATGGAATGTTACATTATGACATCATAATGGAATTTTGCATTATGACATCATAATGGAATTTTGCATTATGACATCATAATGGAATTTTACATTATGACATCATAATGGAATTTTGCATTATGACATCATAATGGAATTTTACATTATGACATCATAATGGAATGTTACATTATGACATCATAATGGAATTTTACATTATGACATCATAATGGAATTTTGCATTATGACATCATAATGGAACTTTACATTATGACATCATAATGGAATTTTGCATTATGACATCATAATGGAACTTTACATTATGACATCATAATGGAATGTTACATTATGACATCATAATGGAATTTTACATTATGACATCATAATGGAATTTTGCATTATGACATCATAATGGAATGTTGCATTATGACATCATAATGGAATTTTACATAATGACATCATAATGGAATTTTGCATTATGACATCATAATGGAATTTTGCATTATGACATCATAATGGAATGTTGCATTATGACATCATAATGGAATGTTACATTATGACATCATAATGGAATTTTGCATTATGACATCATAATGGAATGTTACATTATGACATCATAATGGAATTTTACATTATGACATCATAATGGAATTTTACATTATGACA
Organism: Eleutherodactylus coqui; assembly: GCF_035609145.1. Taxonomy (NCBI): domain Eukaryota; kingdom Metazoa; phylum Chordata; class Amphibia; order Anura; family Eleutherodactylidae; genus Eleutherodactylus; species Eleutherodactylus coqui. The sequence goes on along the minus strand of NW_027102556.1, from coordinate 78,808 downwards.
TCATAATGGAATTTTGCATTATGACATCATAATGGAATGTTACATTATGACATCATAATGGAAATTTACATTATGACATCATAATGGAATGTTACATTAGGACATCATAATGGAATGTTGCATTATGACATCATAATGGAATGTTACATTATGACATCATAATGGAATTTTACATTAGGACATCATAATGGAATGTTGCATTATGACATCATAATGGAATGTTACATTATGACATAATAATGGAATGTTGCATTATGACATCATAATGGAATTTTACATAATGACATCATAATGGAATTTTGCATTATGACATCATAATAGAATATTGCATTATGACATCATAATGGAATTTTGCATTATGACATCATAATGGAATGTTACATTATGACATCATAATGGAATTTTGCATTATGACATCATAATGGAATGTTACATTATGACATCATAATGGAATGTTGCATTATGACATCATAATGGAATGTTACATTATGACATCATAATGGAATTTTGCATTATGACATCATAATGGAATTTTGCATTATGACATCATAATGGAATGTTGCATTATGACTAGAGATGAGCGAACGTACTCGTTACGAGTACTTATGCACCCGAATACCGCGCTTTGCGAGTACTTCAGTACTCGCGCGCAAATATTCGGGGGGCGCCGGGGGGCGGGGAGAGGCGTGGCGGTGCGGGAAGGTAGCAGCGGGGAACAGGGGGGAGCCCTCTCTCTCTCCCTCTCCCCCCCACTCCCCACTGCTACCCCCCGTGCTCCCACGGCGCCCCCCGAACTTTTTCGCCCGAGTACAGAAGTACTCGGAGTTCGCGGTGTTCGGGCGAAAAAGGGGCGTGGCCGAACACGTTTGCTCATCTCTAATTATGACATCATAATGGAATGTTACATTATGACATCATAATGGAATGTTGCATTATGACATCATAATGGAATGTTACATTATGACATCATAATGGAATTTTGCATTATGACATCATAATGGAATGTTACATTATGACATCATAATGGAATTTTGCATTATGACATCATAATGGAATGTTGCATTATGACATCATAATGGAATTTTGCATTATGACATCATAATGGAATGTTACATTATGACATCATAATGGAATTTTGCATTATGACATCATAATGGAATGTTACATTATGACATCATAATGGATTTTTACATTATGACATCATAATGGAATTTTACATTATGACATCATAATGGACTTTTGCATTATGACATCATAATGGAATTTTGCATTATGACATCATAATGGAAAGTTACATTATGACATCATAATGGAATTTGACATTATGACATCATAATGGAATTTTGCATTATGACATCATAATGGACTTTTGCATTATGACATCATAATGGAATTTTGCATTATGACATCATAATGGAATGTTACATTATGACATCATAATGGATTTTTACATTATGACATCATAATGGAATTTTACATTATGACATCATAATGGACTTTTGCATTATGACATCATAATGGAATTTTGCATTATGACATCATAATGGAAAGTTACATTATGACATCATAATGGAATTTGACATTATGACATCATAATGGAATTTTGCATTATGACATCATAATGGACTTTTGCATTATGACATCATAATGGAATTTTGCATTATGACATCATAATAGAATTTTACATTGTGACATCATAATCGAATTTTGCATTATGACATCATAATGGAATGTTACATTATGACATCATAATGGAATGTTACATTATGACATCATAATGGAATTTTACATTATGACATCATGGAATTTTGTATTATGACATCATAATGGAATGTTACATTATGACATCATAATGGCATTTTGCATTATGACATCATAATGGAACTTTGCATTATGACATCATAATGGAATGTTACATTATGACATCATAATGGAATTTTGCATTATGACATCATAATGGAGTTTTACATTATGACATCGTAATGGAATTTTGCATTATGACATCGTAATGGAATTTTACATTATGACATCATAATGGAATTTTGCATTATGACATCATAATGGAATGTTGCATTATGACATCATAATAGAATTTTGCATTATGACATCATAATGGAATTTTACATTATGACATCATAATGGAATTTTACATTATGACATCATAATGGAATTTTGCATTATGACATCATAATGGAATGTTGCATTATGACATCATAATGGAATGTTACATTATGACATCATAATGGAATTTTGCATTATGACATGATAATGGAATTTTCCATTATGACATCATAATGGAATTTTACATTATGACATCATAATGGAATTTTGCATTATGACATCATAATGGAATTTTACATTATGACATCATAATGGAATTTTGCATTATGACATCATAATGGAATCTTACATTATGACATAATGGAATTTTGCATTATGACATCATAATGGAATCTTACATTATGACATCATAATGGAATTTTGCATTATGACATCATAATGGAATCTTACATTATGACATCATAATGGAATTTTGCATTATGACATCATAATGGAATTTTGCATTATGACATCATAATGGAATTTTGCATTATGACATCATAATGGAATTTTACATTATGACATCATAATGGAATTTTGCATTATGACATCATAATGGAATGTTGCATTATGACATCATAATGGAATGTTACATTATGACATCATAATGGAATTTTGCATTATGACATCATAATGGAATTTTACATTATGACATCATAATGGAATTTTGCATTATGACATCATAATGGAATTTTACATTATGACATCATAATGGAATTTTGCATTATGACATCATAATGGAATTTTGCATTATGACATCATAATCGAATGTTACATTATGACATCATAATGGAATTTTGCATTATGACATCATAATGGAATGTTACATTATGACATCATAATGGAATTTTGCATTATGACATCATAATGGAATTTTGCATTATGACATCATAATGGAATCTTACATTATGACATAATGGAATTTTGCATTATGACATCATAATGGAATCTTACATTATGACATCATAATGGAATTTTGCATTATGACATCATAATGGAATCTTACATTATGACATCATAATGGAATTTTGCATTATGACATCATAATGGAATGTTACATTATGACATCATAATAGAATTTTGCACTATGACATCATAATGGAATTTTACATTATGACATCATAATGGAATTTTAAATTATGACATCATAATGGAATTTTGCATTATGACATCATAATGGAATTTTGCATTATGACATCATAAGGGAATTTTACATTATGACATCATAATGGAATTTTGCATTATGGCATCATAATAGAATTTTACATTGTGACATCATAATCGAATTTTGCATTATGACATCATAATGGAATGTTACATTATGACATCATAATGGAATGTTACATTATGACATCATAATGGAATTTTACATTATGACATCATGGAATTTTGTATTATGACATCATAATGGAATGTTACATTATGACATCATAATGGAATTTTGCATTATGACATCATAATGGAATTTTGCATTATGACATCATAATGGAATTTTACATTATGACATCATAATGGAATTTTGCATTATGACATCATAATGGAATTTTACATTATGACATCATAATGGAATGTTACATTATGACATCATAATGGAATTTTACATTATGACATCATAATGGAATTTTGCATTATGACATCATAATGGAACTTTACATTATTACATCATAATGGAATTTTGCATTATGACATCATAATGGAACTTTACATTATGACATCATAATGGAATGTTACATTATGACATCATAATGGAATTTTGCATTATGACATCATAATGGAGTTTTACATTATGACATCATAATGGAATTTTGCATTATGACATCATAATGGAATTTTACATTATGACATCATAATGGAATTTTGCATTATGACATCATAATGGAATGTTGCATTATGACATCATAATGGAATGTTACATTATGACATCATAATGGAATTTTGCATTATGACATCATAATGGAATTTTACATAATGACATCATAATGGAATTTTGCATTATGACATCATAATGGAATTTTACATAATGACATCATAATGGAATTTTGCATTATGACATCATAATAGAATATTGCATTATGACATCATAATGGAATTTTGCATTATAACATCATAATGGAATGTTACATTATGACATCATAATGGAATTTTACATTATGACATCATAATGGAATTTTACATTATGACATCATAATGGAATTTTGCATTATGACATCATAATGGAATGTTACATTATGACATCATAATGGAATTTTGCATTATGACATCATAATGGAATGTTGCATTATGACATCATAATGGAATTTTACATAATGACATCATAATGGAATTTTGCATTATGACATCATAATGGAATTTTGCATTATGACATCATAATGGAATGTTGCATTATGACATCATAATGGAATGTTACATTATGACATCATAATGGAATTTTGCATTATGACATCATAATGGAATGTTACATTATGACATCATAATGGAATTTTACATTATGACATCATAATGGAATTTTACATTATGACATCATAATGGAATTTTGCATTATGACATCATAATGGAATGTTACATTATGACATCATAATGGAATTTTACATTATGACATCATAATGGAATGTTACATTAGGACATCATAATGGAATGTTGCATTATGACATCATAATGGAATGTTACATTATGACATCATAATGGAATTTTACATTAGGACATCATAATGGAATGTTGCATTATGACATCATAATGGAATGTTACATTATGACATAATAATGGAATGTTGCATTATGACATCATAATGGAATTTTACATAATGACATCATAATGGAATTTTGCATTATGACATCATAATAGAATATTGCATTATGACATCATAATGGAATTTTGCATTATGACATCATAATGGAATGTTACATTATGACATCATAATGGAATTTTGCATTATGACATCATAATGGAATGTTACATTATGACATCATAATGGAATGTTGCATTATGACATCATAATGGAATGTTACATTATGACATCATAATGGAATTTTGCATTATGACATCATAATGGAATTTTGCATTATGACATCATAATGGAATGTTGCATTATGACTAGAGATGAGCGAACGTACTCGTTACGAGTACTTATGCACCCGAATACCGCGCTTTGCGAGTACTTCAGTACTCGCGCGCAAATATTCGGGGGGCGCCGGGGGGCGGGGAGAGGCGTGGCGGTGCGGGAAGGTAGCAGCGGGGAACAGGGGGGAGCCCTCTCTCTCTCCCTCTCCCCCCCACTCCCCACTGCTACCCCCCCGTGCTCCCACGGCGCCCCCCGAACTTTTTCGCCCGAGTACGGAAGTACTCGGAGTTCGCGGTGTTCGGGCGAAAAAGGGGCGTGGCCGAACACGTTTGCTCATCTCTAATTATGACATCATAATGGAATGTTACATTATGACATCATAATGGAATGTTGCATTATGACATCATAATGGAATGTTACATTATGACATCATAATGGAATTTTGCATTATGACATCATAATGGAATGTTACATTATGACATCATAATGGAATTTTGCATTATGACATTATAATGGAATGTTGCATTATGACATCATAATGGAATTTTGCATTATGACATCATAATGGAATGTTACATTATGACATCATAATGGAATTTTGCATTATGACATCATAATGGAATGTTACATTATGACATCATAATGGATTTTTACAATATGACATCATAATGGAATTTTACATTATGACATCATAATGGACTTTTGCATTATGACATCATAATGGAATTTTGCATTATGACATCATAATGGAAAGTTACATTATGACATCATAATGGAATTTGACATTATGACATCATAATGGAATTTTGCATTATGACATCATAATGGAATTTTGCATTATGACATCATAATGGACTTTTGCATTATGACATCATAATGGAATTTTGCATTATGACATCATAATAGAATTTTACATTGTGACATCATAATCGAATTTTGCATTATGACATCATAATGGAATGTTACATTATGACATCATAATGGAATGTTACACTATGACATCATAATGGAATTTTACATTATGACATCATGGAATTTTGTATTATGACATCATAATGGAATGTTACATTATGACATCATAATGGCATTTTGCATTATGACATCATAATGGAACTTTGCATTATGACATCATAATGGAATGTTACATTATGACATCATAATGGAATTTTGCATTATGACATCATAATGGAGTTTTACATTATGACATCGTAATGGAATTTTGCATTATGACATCGTAATGGAATTTTACATTATGACATCATAATGGAATTTTGCATTATGACATCATAATGGAATGTTGCATTATGACATCATAATGGAATTTTGCATTATGACATCATAATGGAATTTTACATTATGACATCATAATGGAATTTTACATTATGACATCATAATGGAATTTTGCATTATGACATCATAATGGAATGTTGCATTATGACATCATAATGGAATGTTACATTATGACATCATAATGGAATTTTGCATTATGACATCATAATGGAATGTTACATTATGACATCATAATGGAATTTTACATTATGACATCATAATGGAATTTTACATTATGACATCATAATGGAATTTTACATTATGACATCATAATGGAATTTTGCATTATGACATCATAATGGAATGTTACATTATGACATCATAATGGAATTTTGCATTATGACATCATAATGGAATTTTGTATTATGACAGAATAATGGAATTTTACATTATGACATCATAATGGAATTTTGCATTATGACATCATAATGGAATGTTACATTATGACATCATAATAGAATTTTGCATTATGACATCATAATGGAATTTTGCATTATGACATCATAATGGAATTTTGCATTATGACATCATAATGGAATTTTACATTATGACATCATAATGGAATGTTACATTATGACATCATAATGGAATTTTACATTATGACATCATAATGGAATTTTGCATTATGACATCATAATGGAACTTTACATTATGACATCATAATGGAATTTTGCATTATGACATCATAATGGAACTTTGCATTATGACATCATAATGGAATGTTACATTATGACATCATAATGGAATTTTGCATTATGACATCATAATGGAGTTTTACATTATGACATCGTAATGGAATTTTGCATTATGACATCGTAATGGAATTTTACATTATGACATCATAATGGAATTTTGCATTATGACATCATAATGGAATGTTGCATTATGACATCATAATGGAATTTTGCATTATGACATCATAATGGAATTTTACATTATGACATCATAATGGAATTTTACATTATGACATCATAATGGAATTTTACATTATGACATCATAATGGAATTTTGCATTATGACATCATAATGGAATGTTGCATTATGACATCATAATGGAATGTTACATTATGACATCATAATGGAATTTTGCATTATGACATCATAATGGAATGTTACATTATGACATCATAATGGAATTTTACATTATGACATCATAATGGAATTTTACATTATGACATCATAATGGAATTTTGCATTATGACATCATAATGGAATGTTACATTATGACATCATAATGGAATTTTGCATTATGACATCATAATGGAATTTTGTATTATGACAGAATAATGGAATTTTACATTATGACATCATAATGGAATTTTGCATTATGACATCATAATGGAATGTTACATTATGACATCATAATGGAATTTTGCATTATGACATCATAATGGAATTTTGCATTATGACATCATAATGGAATTTTGCATTATGACATCATAATGGAATGTTGCATTATGACATCATAATGGAATGTTACATTATGACATCATAATGGAATTTTACATTATGACATCATAATGGAATTTTACATTATGACATCATAATGGAATTTTGCATTATGACATCATAATGGAATGTTACATTATGACATCATAATGGAATTTTACATTATGACATCATAATGGAATGTTACATTAGGACATCATAATGGAATGTTGCATTATGACATCATAATGGAATGTTACATTATGACATCATAATGGAATTTTACATTAGGACATCATAATGGAATGTTGCATTATGACATCATAATGGAATGTTACATTATGACATAATAATGGAATGTTGCATTATGACATCATAATGGAATTTTACATAATGACATCATAATGGAATTTTGCATTATGACATCATAATAGAATATTGCATTATGACATCATAATGGAATTTTGCATTATGACATCATAATGGAATGTTACATTATGACATCATAATGGAATTTTGCATTATGACATCATAATGGAATGTTACATTATGACATCATAATGGAATGTTGCATTATGACATCATAATGGAATGTTACATTATGACATCATAATGGAATTGTGCATTATGACATCATAATGGAATTTTGCATTATGACATCATAATGGAATTTTGCATTATGACTAGAGATGAGCGAACGTACTCGTTACGAGTACTTATGCACCCGAATACCGCGCTTTGCGAGTACTTCAGTACTCGCGCGCAAATATTCGGGGGGCGCCGGGGGGCGGGGAGAGGCGTGGCGGTGCGGGAGAGGTAGCAGCGGGGAACAGGGGGGAGCCCTCTCTCTCTCCCTCTCCCCCCCACTCCCCACTGCTACCCCCCGTGCTCCCACGGCGCCCCCCGAACTTTTTCGCCCGAGTACGGAAGTACTCGGAGTTCGCGGTGTTCGGGCGAAAAAGGGGCGTGGCCGAACACGTTTGCTCATCTCTAATTATGACATCATAATGGAATGTTACATTATGACATCATAATGGAATGTTGCATTATGACATCATAATGGAATGTTACATTATGACATCATAATGGAATTTTGCATTATGACATCATAATGGAATGTTACATTATGACATCATAATGGAATTTTGCATTATGACATCATAATGGAATGTTGCATTATGACATCATAATGGAATTTTGCATTATGACATCATAATGGAATGTTACATTATGACATCATAATGGAATTTTGCATTATGACATCATAATGGAATGTTACATTATGACATCATAATGGATTTTTACATTATGACATCATAATGGAATTTTACATTATGACATCATAATGGACTTTTGCATTATGACATCATAATGGAATTTTGCATTATGACATCATAATGGAAAGTTACATTATGACATCATAATGGAATTTGACATTATGACATCATAATGGAATTTTGCATTATGACATCATAATGGAATTTTGCATTATGACATCATAATGGACTTTTGCATTATGACATCATAATGGAATTTTGCATTATGACATCATAATAGAATTTTACATTGTGACATCATAATCGAATTTTGCATTATGACATCATAATGGAATGTTACATTATGACATCATAATGGAATGTTACATTATGACATCATAATGGAATTTTACATTATGACATCATGGAATTTTGTATTATGACATCATAATGGAATGTTACATTATGACATCATAATGGAATTTTGCATTATGACATCATAATGGAACTTTGCATTATGACATCATAATGGAATGTTACATTATGACATCATAATGGAATTTTGCATTATGACATCATAATGGAGTTTTACATTATGACATCGTAATGGAATTTTGCATTATGACATCGTTATGGAATTTTACATTATGACATCATAATGGAATTTTGCATTATGACATCATAATGGAATGTTGCATTATGACATCATAATGGAATGTTGCATTATGACATCATAATGGAATTTTACATTATGACATCATAATGGAATTTTACATTATGACATCATAATGGAAGAATTTTGCATTATGACATCATAATGGAATGTTACATTATGACATCATAATGGAATTTTGCATTATGACATCATAATGGAATGTTACATTATGACATCATAATGGAATTTTACATTATGACATCATAATGGAATGTTACATTATGACATCATAATGGAATTTTGCATTATGACATCATAATGGAATTTTGTATTATGACAGAATAATGGAATTTTACATTATGACATCATAATGGAATTTTGCATTATGACATCATAATGGAATGTTACATTATGACATCATAATGGAATTTTGCATTATGACATCATAATGGAATTTTGCATTATGACATCATAATGGAATTTTGCATTATGACATCATAATGGAATTTTACATTATTACATCATAATGGAATGTTACATTATGACATCATAATGGAATTTGACATTATGACATCATAATGGAATTTTGCATTATGACATCATAATGGAATTTTGCATTATGACATCATAATGGACTTTTGCATTATGACATCATAATGGAATTTTGCATTATGACATCATAATAGAATTTTACATTGTGACATCATAATCGAATTTTGCATTATGACATCATAATGGAATGTTACATTATGACATCATAATGGAATGTTACATTATGACATCATAATGGAATTTTACATTATGACATCATGGAATTTTGTATTATGACATCATAATGGAATGTTACATTATGACATCATAATGGAATTTTGCATTATGACATCATAATGGAACTTTGCATTATGACATCATAATGGAATGTTACATTATGACATCATAATGGAATTTTGCATTATGACATCATAATGGAGTTTTACATTATGACATCGTAATGGAATTTTGCATTATGACATCGTTATGGAATTTTACATTATGACATCATAATGGAATTTTGCATTATGACATCATAATGGAATGTTGCATTATGACATCATAATGGAATGTTGCATTATGACATCATAATGGAATTTTACATTATGACATCATAATGGAATTTTACATTATGACATCATAATGGAAGAATTTTGCATTATGACATCATAATGGAATGTTACATTATGACATCATAATGGAATTTTGCATTATGACATCATAATGGAATGTTACATTATGACATCATAATGGAATTTTACATTATGACATCATAATGGAATGTTACATTATGACATCATAATGGAATTTTGCATTATGACATCATAATGGAATTTTGTATTATGACAGAATAATGGAATTTTACATTATGACATCATAATGGAATTTTGCATTATGACATCATAATGGAATGTTACATTATGACATCATAATGGAATTTTGCATTATGACATCATAATGGAATTTTGCATTATGACATCATAATGGAATTTTGCATTATGACATCATAATGGAATTTTACATTATGACATCATAATGGAATGTTACATTATGACATCATAATGGAATTTTACATTATGACATCATAATGGAATTTTGCATTATGACATCATAATGGAACTTTACATTATGACATCATAATGGAATTTTGCATTATGACATCATAATGGAACTTTGCATTATGACATCATAATGGAATGTTACATTATGACATCGTAATGGAATTTTGCATTATGACATCGTAATGGAATTTTGCATTATGACATCGTAATGGAGTTTTACATTATGACATCGTAATGGAATTTTGCATTATGACATCGTAATGGAATTTTACATTATGACATCATAATGGAATGTTACATTATGACATCATAATGGAATTTTGCATTATGACATCATAATGGAATGTTACATTATGACATCATAATGGAATTTTACATTATGACATCATAATGGAATGTTACATTATGACATCATAATGGAATTTTGCATTATGACATCATAATGGAATTTTACATTATGACATCATAATGGAATGTTACATTATGACATCATAATGGAATTTTGCATTATGACATCATAATGGAATTTTGTATTATGACAGAATAATGGAATTTTACATTATGACATCATAATGGAATTTTGCATTATGACATCATAATGGAATGTTACATTATGACATCATAATGGAATTTTGCATTATGACATCATAATGGAATTTTGCATTATGACATCATAATGGAATTTTGCATTATGACATCATAATGGAATTTTACATTATGACATCATAATGGAATGTTACATTATGACATCATAATGGAATTTTACATTATGACATCATAATGGAATTTTGCATTATGACATCATAATGGAACTTTACATTATGACATCATAATGGAATTTTGCATTATGACATCATAATGGAACTTTGCATTATGACATCATAATGGAATGTTACATTATGACATCGTAATGGAATTTTGCATTATGACATCGTAATGGAGTTTTAGATTATGACATCGTAATGGAATTTTGCATTATGACATCGTAATGGAATTTTACATTATGACATCATAATGGAATGTTACATTATGACATCATAATGGAATTTTACATTATGACATCATAATGGAATGTTACATTATGACATCATAATGGAATTTTACATTATGACATCATAATGGAATGTTACATTATGACATCATAATGGAATTTTGCATTATGACATCATAATGGAATTTTGTATTATTACAGAATAATGGAATTTTACATTATGACATCATAATGGAATTTTGCATTATGACATCATAATGGAATGTTACATTATGACATCATAATGGAATTTTGCATTATGACATCATAATGGAATTTTGCATTATGACATCATAATGGAATTTTGCATTATGACATCATAATGGAATTTTACATTATGACATCATAATGGAATGTTACATTATGACATCATAATGGAATTTTACATTATGACATCATAATGGAATTTTGCATTATGACATCATAATGGAACTTTACATTATGACATCATAATGGAATTTTGCATTATGACATCATAATGGAACTTTGCATTATGACATCATAATGGAATGTTACATTATGACATCGTAATGGAATTTTGCATTATGACATCGTAATGGAGTTTTACATTATGACATCGTAATGGAATTTTGCATTATGACATCGTAATGGAATTTTACATTATGACATCATAATGGAATTTTGCATTATGACATCATAATGGAATGTTGCATTATGACATCATAATGGAATTTTGCATTATGACATCATAATGGAATTTTACATTATGACATCATAATGGAATTTTACATTATGACATCATAATGGAATTTTACATTATGACATCATAATGGAATTTTGCATTATGACATCATAATGGAATTTTGCATTATGACATCATAATGGAATGTTACATTATGACATCATAATGGAATTTTGCATTATGACATCATAATGGAATGTTACATTATGACATCATAAATGAATTTTACATTATGACATCATAATGGAATTTTACATTATGACATCATAATGGAATTTTGCATTATGACATCATAATGGAATGTTACATTATGACATCATAATGGAATTTTGCATTATGACATCATAATGGAATTTTGTATTATGACAGCATAATAGAATTTTACATTATGACATCATAATGGAATTTTGCATTATGACATCATAATGGAATGTTACATTATGACATCATAATGGAATTTTGCATTATGACATCATAATGGAATGTTGCATTATGACATCATAATGGAATTTTACATTAGGACATCATAATAGAATGTTGCATTATGACATCATAATGGAATGTTGCATTATGACATCATAATGGAATGTTACATTATGACATCATAATGGAATGTTGCATTATGACATCATAATGGAATGTTACATTATGACATCATAATGGAATTTTGCATTATGACATCATAATGGAATTTTGCATTATGACATCATAATGGAATGTTGCATTATGACATCATAATGGAATTTTACATTATGACATCATAATGGAATGTTACATTATGACATCATAATGGAATTTTACATTATGACATCATAATGGAATTTTGCATTATGACATCATAATGGAACTTTACATTATGACATCATAATGGAATTTTGCATTATGACATCATAATGGAACTTTGCATTATGACATCATAATGGAATGTTACATTATGACATCATAATGGAATTTTGCATTATGACATCATAATGGAGTTTTACATTATGACATCGTAATGGAATTTTGCATTATGACATCGTAATGGAATTTTACATTATGACATCATAATGGAATTTTGCATTATGACATCATAATGGAATGTTGCATTATGACATCATAATGGAATTTTGCATTATGACATCATAATGGAATTTTACATTATGACATCATAATGGAATTTTACATTATGACATCATAATGGAATTTTACATTATGACATCATAATGGAATTTTGCATTATGACATCATAATGGAATGTTGCATTATGACATCATAATGGAATGTTACATTATGACATCATAATGGAATTTTGCATTATGACATCATAATGGAATGTTACATTATGACATCATAATGGAATTTTACATTATGACATCATAATGGAATTTTACATTATGACATCATAATGGAATTTTGCATTATGACATCATAATGGAATGTTACATTATGACATCATAATGGAATTTTGCATTATGACATCATAATGGAATTTTGTATTATGACAGAATAATGGAATTTTACATTATGACATCATAATGGAATTTTGCATTATGACATCATAATGGAATGTTACATTATGACATCATAATGGAATTTTGCATTATGACATCATAATGGAATTTTGCATTATGACATCATAATGGAATTTTGCATTATGACATCATAATGGAATGTTGCATTATGACATCATAATGGAATGTTACATTATGACATCATAATGGAATTTTACATTATGACATCATAATGGAATTTTACATTATGACATCATAATGGAATTTTGCATTATGACATCATAATGGAATGTTACATTATGACATCATAATGGAATGTTACATTATGACATCATAATGGAATGTTACATTAGGACATCATAATGGAATGTTGCATTATGACATCATAATGGAATGTTGCATTATGACATCATAATGGAATGTTACATTATGACATCATAATGGAATTTTACATTAGGACATCATAATGGAATGTTGCATTATGACATAATAATGGAATGTTGCATTATGACATCATAATGGAATTTTACATAATGACATCATAATGGAATTTTGCATTATGACATCATAATAGAATATTGCATTATGACATCATAATGGAATTTTGCATTATGACATCATAATGGAATGTTACATTATGACATCATAATGGAATTTTGCATTATGACATCATAATGGAATGTTACATTATGACATCATAATGGAATGTTGCATTATGACATCATAATGGAATGTTACATTATGACATCATAATGGAATTGTGCATTATGACATCATAATGGAATTTTGCATTATGACATCATAATGGAATGTTGCATTATGACTAGAGATGAGCGAACGTACTCGTTACGAGTACTTATGCACCCGAATACCGCGCTTTGCGAGTACTTCAGTACTCGCGCGCAAATATTCGGGGGGCGCCGGGGGGCGGGGAGAGGCGTGGCGGTGCGGGAGGTAGCAGCGGGGAACAGGGGGGAGCCCTCTCTCTCTCCCTCTCCCCCCCACTCCCCACTGCTACCCCCCCGTGCTCCCACGGCGCCCCCCGAACTTTTTCGCCCGAGTACGGAAGTACTCGGAGTTCGCGGTGTTCGGGCGAAAAAGGGGCGTGGCCGAACACGTTTGCTCATCTCTAATTATGACATCATAATGGAATGTTACATTATGACATCATAATGGAATGTTGCATTATGACATCATAATGGAACTTTACATTATGACATCATAATGGAATTTTGCATTATGACATCATAATGGAACTTTGCATTATGACATCATAATGGAATGTTACATTATGACATCGTAATGGAATTTTGCATTATGACATCGTAATGGAGTTTTACATTATGACATCGTAATGGAATTTTGCATTATGACATCGTAATGGAATTTTACATTATGACATCATAATGGAATTTTGCATTATGACATCATAATGGAATGTTGCATTATGACATCATAATGGAATTTTGCATTATGACATCATAATGGAATTTTACATTATGACATCATAATGGAATTTTACATTATGACATCATAATGGAATTTTACATTATGACATCATAATGGAATTTTGCATTATGACATCATAATGGAATTTTGCATTATGACATCATAATGGAATGTTACATTATGACATCATAATGGAATTTTGCATTATGACATCATAATGGAATGTTACATTATGACATCATAAATGAATTTTACATTATGACATCATAATGGAATTTTACATTATGACATCATAATGGAATTTTGCATTATGACATCATAATGGAATGTTACATTATGACATCATAATGGAATTTTGCATTATGACATCATAATGGAATTTTGTATTATGACAGCATAATAGAATTTTACATTATGACATCATAATGGAATTTTGCATTATGACATCATAATGGAATGTTACATTATGACATCATAATGGAATTTTGCATTATGACATCATAATGGAATGTTGCATTATGACATCATAATGGAATTTTACATTAGGACATCATAATAGAATGTTGCATTATGACATCATAATGGAATGTTGCATTATGACATCATAATGGAATGTTACATTATGACATCATAATGGAATGTTGCATTATGACATCATAATGGAATGTTACATTATGACATCATAATGGAATTTTGCATTATGACATCATAATGGAATTTTGCATTATGACATCATAATGGAATGTTGCATTATGACATCATAATGGAATTTTACATTATGACATCATAATGGAATGTTACATTATGACATCATAATGGAATTTTACATTATGACATCATAATGGAATTTTGCATTATGACATCATAATGGAACTTTACATTATGACATCATAATGGAATTTTGCATTATGACATCATAATGGAACTTTGCATTATGACATCATAATGGAATGTTACATTATGACATCATAATGGAATTTTGCATTATGACATCATAATGGAGTTTTACATTATGACATCGTAATGGAATTTTGCATTATGACATCGTAATGGAATTTTACATTATGACATCATAATGGAATTTTGCATTATGACATCATAATGGAATGTTGCATTATGACATCATAATGGAATTTTGCATTATGACATCATAATGGAATTTTACATTATGACATCATAATGGAATTTTACATTATGACATCATAATGGAATTTTACATTATGACATCATAATGGAATTTTGCATTATGACATCATAATGGAATGTTGCATTATGACATCATAATGGAATGTTACATTATGACATCATAATGGAATTTTGCATTATGACATCATAATGAAATGTTACATTATGACATCATAATGGAATTTTACATTATGACATCATAATGGAATTTTACATTATGACATCATAATGGAATTTTGCATTATGACATCATAATGGAATGTTACATTATGACATCATAATGGAATTTTGCATTATGACATCATAATGGCATTTTGTATTATGACAGAATAATGGAATTTTACATTATGACATCATAATGGAATTTTGCATTATGACATCATAATGGAATGTTACATTATGACATCATAATGGAATTTTGCATTATGACATCATAATGGAATTTTGCATTATGACATCATAATGGAATTTTGCATTATGACATCATAATGGAATGTTGCATTATGACATCATAATGGAATGTTACATTATGACATCATAATGGAATTTTACATTATGACATCATAATGGAATTTTACATTATGACATCATAATGGAATTTTGCATTATGACATCATAATGGAATGTTACATTATGACATCATAATGGAATTTTACATTATGACATCATAATGGAATGTTACATTAGGACATCATAATGGAATGTTGCATTATGACATCATAATGGAATGTTACATTATGACATCATAATGGAATTTTACATTAGGACATCATAATGGAATGTTGCATTATGACATCATAATGGAATGTTACATTATGACATAATAATGGAATGTTGCATTATGACATCATAATGGAATTTTACATAATGACATCATAATGGAATTTTGCATTATGACATCATAATAGAATATTGCATTATGACATCATAATGGAATTTTGCATTATGACTAGAGATGAGCGAACGTGTTCTTAACGAACACTTACGCACCCGAACACCGGCTTTTCCGAGGACTTCCGTGTTCGCGCGTAAGTATTCGGGGGGCGCCGGGGGGCGGGGAGAGGCGCGGCGGCGCGGGCGGCAGCAGCGGGGAACAGGGGGGAGCCCTCTCTCTCTCCCTCTCCCCCCCACTCCCCGCCGCAACCCCCCGCGCTGCCACGGCGACCCCCGAACTTTTTTCGCCCGAACACGGAATTCCTCGCGAAGTTCGGTGTCCGGGCGAAAAGGGGCGGAGCCGAACACGTTCGCTCATCTCTAATTATGACATCATAATGGAATGTTACATTATGACATCATAATGGAATTTTGCATTATGACATCATAATGGAATGTTACATTATGACATCATAATGGAATGTTGCATTATGACATCATAATGGAATGTTACATTATGACATCATAATGGAATTGTGCATTATGACATCATAATGGAATTTTGCATTATGACATCATAATGGAATGTTGCATTATGACTAGAGATGAGCGAACGTACTCGTTACGAGTACTTATGCACCCGAATACCGCGCTTTGCGAGTACTTCAGTACTCGCGCGCAAATATTCGGGGGGCGCCGGGGGGCGGGGAGAGGCGTGGCGGTGCGGGAAGGTAGCAGCGGGGAACAGGGGGGAGCCCTCTCTCTCTCCCTCTCCCCCCCACTCCCCACTGCTACCCCCCCGTGCTCCCACGGCGCCCCCCGAACTTTTTCGCCCGAGTACGGAAGTACTCGGAGTTCGCGGTGTTCGGGCGAAAAAGGGGCGTGGCCGAACACGTTTGCTCATCTCTAATTATGACATCATAATGGAATGTTACATTATGACATCATAATGGAATGTTGCATTATGACATCATAATGGAATGTTACATTATGACATCATAATGGAATTTTGCATTATGACATCATAATGGAATGTTACATTATGACATCATAATGGAATTTTGCATTATGACATCATAATGGAATGTTGCATTATGACATCATAATGGAATTTTGCATTATGACATCATAATGGAATGTTACATTATGACATCATAATGGAATTTTGCATTATGACATCATAATGGAATGTTACATTATGACATCATAATGGATTTTTACATTATGACATCATAATGGAATTTTACATTATGACATCATAATGGACTTTTGCATTATGACATCATAATGGAATTTTGCATTATGACATCATAATGGAAAGTTACATTATGACATCATAATGGAATTTGACATTATGACATCATAATGGAATTTTGCATTATGACATCATAATGGAATTTTGCATTATGACATCATAATGGACTTTTGCATTATGACATCATAATGGAATTTTGCATTATGACATCATAATAGAATTTTACATTGTGACATCATAATCGAATTTTGCATTATGACATCATAATGGAATGTTACATTATGACATCATAATGGAATGTTACATTATGACATCATAATGGAATTTTACATTATGACATCATGGAATTTTGTATTATGACATCATAATGGAATGTTACATTATGACATCATAATGGAATTTTGCATTATGACATCATAATGGAACTTTGCATTATGACATCATAATGGAATGTTACATTATGACATCATAATGGAATTTTGCATTATGACATCATAATGGAGTTTTACATTATGACATCGTAATGGAATTTTGCATTATGACATCGTTATGGAATTTTACATTATGACATCATAATGGAATTTTGCATTATGACATCATAATGGAATGTTGCATTATGACATCATAATGGAATGTTGCATTATGACATCATAATGGAATTTTACATTATGACATCATAATGGAATTTTACATTATGACATCATAATGGAAGAATTTTGCATTATGACATCATAATGGAATGTTACATTATGACATCATAATGGAATTTTGCATTATGACATCATAATGGAATGTTACATTATGACATCATAATGGAATTTTACATTATGACATCATAATGGAATGTTACATTATGACATCATAATGGAATTTTGCATTATGACATCATAATGGAATTTTGTATTATGACAGAATAATGGAATTTTACATTATGACATCATAATGGAATTTTGCATTATGACATCATAATGGAATGTTACATTATGACATCATAATGGAATTTTGCATTATGACATCATAATGGAATTTTGCATTATGACATCATAATGGAATTTTGCATTATGACATCATAATGGAATTTTACATTATGACATCATAATGGAATGTTACATTATGACATCATAATGGAATTTTACATTATGACATCATAATGGAATTTTGCATTATGACATCATAATGGAACTTTACATTATGACATCATAATGGAATTTTGCATTATGACATCATAATGGAACTTTGCATTATGACATCATAATGGAATGTTACATTATGACATCGTAATGGAATTTTGCATTATGACATCGTAATGGAGTTTTACATTATGACATCGTAATGGAATTTTGCATTATGACATCGTAATGGAATTTTACATTATGACATCATAATGGGATGTTACATTATGACATCATAATGGAATTTTGCATTATGACATCATAATGGAATGTTACATTATGACATCATAATGGAATTTTACATTATGACATCATAATGGAATGTTACATTATGACATCATAATGGAATTTTGCATTATGACATCATAATGGAATTTTACATTATGACATCATAATGGAATGTTACATTATGACATCATAATGGAATTTTGCATTATGACATCATAATGGAATTTTGTATTATGACAGAATAATGGAATTTTACATTATGACATCATAATGGAATTTTGCATTATGACATCATAATGGAATGTTACATTATGACATCATAATGGAATTTTGCATTATGACATCATAATGGAATTTTGCATTATGACATCATAATGGAATTTTGCATTATGACATCATAATGGAATTTTACATTATGACATCATAATGGAATGTTACATTATGACATCATAATGGAATTTTACATTATGACATCATAATGGAATTTTGCATTATGACATCATAATGGAACTTTACATTATGACATCATAATGGAATTTTGCATTATGACATCATAATGGAACTTTGCATTATGACATCATAATGGAATGTTACATTATGACATCGTAATGGAATTTTGCATTATGACATCGTAATGGAGTTTTAGATTATGACATCGTAATGGAATTTTGCATTATGACATCGTAATGGAATTTTACATTATGACATCATAATGGAATGTTACATTATGACATCATAATGGAATTTTGCATTATGACATCATAATGGAATGTTACATTATGACATCATAATGGAATTTTACATTATGACATCATAATGGAATGTTACATTATGACATCATAATGGAATTTTGCATTATGACATCATAATGGAATTTTGTATTATGACAGAATAATGGAATTTTACATTATGACATCATAATGGAATTTTGCATTATGACATCATAATGGAATGTTACATTATGACATCATAATGGAATTTTGCATTATGACATCATAATGGAATTTTGCATTATGACATCATAATGGAATTTTGCATTATGACATCATAATGGAATTTTACATTATGACATCATAATGGAATGTTACATTATGACATCATAATGGAATTTTACATTATGACATCATAATGGAATTTTGCATTATGACATCATAATGGAACTTTACATTATGACATCATAATGGAATTTTGCATTATGACATCATAATGGAACTTTGCATTATGACATCATAATGGAATGTTACATTATGACATCGTAATGGAATTTTGCATTATGACATCGTAATGGAGTTTTACATTATGACATCGTAATGGAATTTTGCATTATGACATCGTAATGGAATTTTACATTATGACATCATAATGGAATTTTGCATTATGACATCATAATGGAATGTTGCATTATGACATCATAATGGAATTTTGCATTATGACATCATAATGGAATTTTGCATTATGACATCATAATGGAATTTTACATTATGACATCATAATGGAATTTTACATTATGACATCATAATGGAATTTTACATTATGACATCATAATGGAATTTTGCATTATGACATCATAATGGAATTTTGCATTATGACATCATAATGGAATGTTACATTATGACATCATAATGGAATTTTGCATTATGACATCATAATGGAATGTTACATTATGACATCATAAATGAATTTTACATTATGACATCATAATGGAATTTTACATTATGACATCATAATGGAATTTTGCATTATGACATCATAATGGAATGTTACATTATGACATCATAATGGAATTTTGCATTATGACATCATAATGGAATTTTGTATTATGACAGCATAATAGAATTTTACATTATGACATCATAATGGAATTTTGCATTATGACATCATAATGGAATGTTACATTATGACATCATAATGGAATTTTGCATTATGACATCATAATGGAATGTTGCATTATGACATCATAATGGAATGTTACATTATGACATCATAATGGAATTTTGCATTATGACATCATAATGGAATTTTGCATTATGACATCATAATGGAATGTTGCATTATGACTAGAGATGAGCGAACGTACTCGTTACGAGTACTTACGCACCCGAATACCGCGCTTTGCGAGTACTTCAGTACTCGCGCGCAAATATTCGGGGGGCGCCGGGGGGCGGGGAGAGGCGTGGCGGTGCGGGGGGTAGCAGCGGGGAACAGGGGGGAGCCCTCTCTCTCTCCCTCTCCCCCCCACTCCCCACTGCTACCCCCCGTGCCGCCACGGCGCCCCCCGAACTTTTTCGCCCGAGTACGGAAGTACTCGGAGTTCGCGGTGTTCGGGCGAAAAAGGGGCGTGGCCGAACACGTTCGCTCATCTCTAATTATGACATCATAATGGAATTTTGCATTATGACATCATAATGGAATGTTGCATTATGACATCATAATGGAATGTTGCATTATGACATCATAATGGAATGTTACATTATGACATCATAATGGATTTTTACATTATGACATCATAATGGAATTTTGCATTATGACATCATAATGGAATTTCGCATTATGACATCATAATGGAATTTTACATTATGACATCATAAAGGAGTTTAACATTATGACGTCATAATGGAGTTTTGCATTATGACATCATAATGGAATTTTGCATTATGACATCATAATGGAAAGTTACATTATGACATCATAATGGAATTTGACATTATGACATCATAATGGTATTTGACATTATGACATCATAATGGAATTTGACATTATGACATCATAATGGTATTTGACATTTATGACATCATAATGGAATTTTGCATTATGACATCATAATGGAAAGTTACATTATGACATCATAATGGAATTTTACATTATGACATCATAATGGAATTTTGCATTATGACATCATAATGGAACTTTACATTATGACATCATAATGGAATTTTGCATTATGACATCATAATGGAACTTTACATTATGACATCATAATGGAATGTTACATTATGACATCATAATGGAATTTTGCATTATGACATCATAATGGAGTTTTACATTATGACATCATAATGGAATTTTGCATTATGACATCATAATGGAATTTTACATTATGACATCATAATGGAATTTTGCATTATGACATCATAATGGAATGTTGCATTATGACATCATAATGGAATGTTACATTATGACATCATAATGGAATTTTGCATTATGACATCATAATGGAATTTTACATAATGACATCATAATGGAATTTTGCATTATGACATCATAATGGAATGTTACATTATGACATCATAATGGAATTTTACATTATGACATCATAATGGAATGTTGCATTATGACATCATAATGGAATGTTGCTTTATGACATCATAATGGAATTTTACATTATGACATCATAATGGAATTTTGCATTATGACATCATAATGGAATGTTACATTATGACATCATAATGGAATTTTACATTATGACATCGTAATGGAATGTTACATTATGACATCATAATGGAATTATACATTATGACATCGTAATGGAATTTTGCATTATGACATCATAATGGAATTTTACATTATGACATCATAATGGAATTTTACATTATGACATCATAATGGAATTTTGCATTATGACATCATAATGGAATGTTACATTATGACATCATAATGGAATTTTACATTATGACATCATAATGGAATTTTGCATTATGACATCATAATGGAATGTTACATTATGACATCATAATGGAATTTTACATTATGACATCATAATGGAATGTTGCTTTATGACATCATAATGGAATTTTACATTATGGCATCATAATGGAATGTTGCTTTATGACATCATAATGGAATTTTACATTATGACATCATAATGGAATGTTGCATTATGACATCATAATGGAATGTTACATTATGACATCATAATGGAATGTTGCATTATGACATCATAATGGAATTTTACATTATGACATCATAATGGAATGATGCATTATGACATCATAATGGAATTTTGCATTATGACATCATAATGGAATGTTGCATTATGACATCATAATGGAATGTTGCATTATGACATCATAATGGAATTTTGCATTATGACATCATAATGGAATGTTGCATTATGACATCATAATGGAATTTTGCATTATGACATCATAATGGAATGTTGCATTATGACATCATAATGGAATGTTACATTATGACATCATAATGGAATTTTGCATTATGACATCATAATGGAATGTTACATTATGACATCATAATGGAATGTTGCATTATGACATCATAATGGAATGTTACATTATGACATCATAATGGAATTTTACATTATGACATCATAATGGAATTTTGCATTATGACATCATAATGGAATTTTACATTATGACATCATAATGGAATTTTACATTATGACATCATAATGGAATTTTGCATTATGACATCATAATGGAATGTTACATTATGACATCATAATGGAATTTTACATTATGACATCATAATGGAATTTTGCATTATGACATCATAATGGAATGTTGCATTATGACATCATAATGGAATTTTACATTATGACATCATAATGGAATGTTGCATTATGACATCATAATGGAATGTTGCTTTATGACATCATAATGGAATTTTACATTATGACATCATAATGGAATTTTGCATTATGACATCATAATGGAATGTTACATTATGACATCATAATGGAATTTTACATTATGACATCGTAATGGAATGTTACATTATGACATCATAATGGAATTATACATTATGACATCGTAATGGAATTTTGCATTATGACATCATAATGGAATTTTACATTATGACATCATAATGGAATTTTACATTATGACATCATAATGGAATTTTGCATTATGACATCATAATGGAATGTTACATTATGACATCATAATGGAATTTTGCATTATGACATCATAATGGAATGTTACATTATGACATCATAATGGAATTTTGCATTATGACATCATAATGGAATTTTGCATTATGACATCATAATGGAATGTTGCATTATGACATCATAATGGAATGTTGCATTATGACATCATAATGGAATTTTGCATTATGACATCATAATGGAATGTTGCATTATGACATCATAATGGAATTTTACATTATGACATCATAATGGAATTTTGCATTATGACATCATAATGGAATGTTGCATTATGACATCATAATGGAATTTTGCATTATGACATCATAATGGAATGTTGCATTATGACATCATAATGGAATTTTGCATTATGACATCATAATGGAATGTTGCATTATGACATCATAATGGAATGTTGCTTTATGACATCATAATGGAATGTTGCATTATGACATCATAATGGAATGTTGCATTATGACATCATAATGGAATGTTACATTATGACATCATAATGGAATTATACATTATGACATCGTAATGGAATGTTACATTATGACATCATAATGGAATTATACATTATGACATCGTAATGGAATTTTGCATTATGACATCATAATGGAATGTTACATTATGACATCATAATGGAATGTTACATTATGACATCATAATGGAATTTTGCATTATGACATCATAATGGAATGTTGCATTATGACATCATAATGGAATTTTGCATTATGACATCATAATGGAATGTTGCATTATGACATCATAATGGAATTTTGCATTATGACATCATAATGGAATGTTGCATTATGACATCATAATGGAATGTTACATTATGACATCATAATGGAATTTTGCATTATGACATCATAATGGAATGTTGCATTATGACATCATAATGGAATGTTACATTATGACATCATAATGGAATGTTGCATTATGACATCATAATGGAATTTTACATTATGACATCATAATGGAATGATGCATTATGACATCATAATGGAATTTTGCATTATGACATCATAATGGAATGTTGCATTATGACATCATAATGGAATGTTGCATTATGACATCATAATGGAATTTTGCATTATGACATCATAATGGAATGTTGCATTATGACATCATAATGGAATTTTGCATTATGACATCATAATGGAATGTTGCATTATGACATCATAATGGAATGTTACATTATGACATCATAATGGAATTTTGCATTATGACATCATAATGGAATGTTACATTATGACATCATAATGGAATGTTGCATTATGACATCATAATGGAATGTTACATTATGACATCATAATGGAATTTTACATTATGACATCATAATGGAATTTTGCATTATGACATCATAATGGAATTTTACATTATGACATCATAATGGAATTTTACATTATGACATCATAATGGAATTTTGCATTATGACATCATAATGGAATGTTACATTATGACATCATAATGGAATTTTACATTATGACATCATAATGGAATTTTGCATTATGACATCATAATGGAATGTTGCATTATGACATCATAATGGAATTTTACATTATGACATCATAATGGAATGTTGCATTATGACATCATAATGGAATGTTGCTTTATGACATCATAATGGAATTTTACATTATGACATCATAATGGAATTTTGCATTATGACATCATAATGGAATGTTACATTATGACATCATAATGGAATTTTACATTATGACATCGTAATGGAATGTTACATTATGACATCATAATGGAATTATACATTATGACATCGTAATGGAATTTTGCATTATGACATCATAATGGAATTTTACATTATGACATCATAATGGAATTTTACATTATGACATCATAATGGAATTTTGCATTATGACATCATAATGGAATGTTACATTATGACATCATAATGGAATTTTACATTATGACATCATAATGGAATTTTGCATTATGACATCATAATGGAATGTTACATTATGACATCATAATGGAATTTTACATTATGACATCATAATGGAATGTTGCTTTATGACATCATAATGGAATTTTACATTATGGCATCATAATGGAATGTTGCTTTATGACATCATAATGGAATTTTACATTATGGCATCATAATGGAATTTTGCATTATGACATCATAATGGAATGTTGCATTATGACATCATAATGGAATTTTACATTATGACATCATAATGGAATTTTGCATTATGACATCATAATGGAATGTTGCATTATGACATCATAATGGAATTTTGCATTATGACATCATAATGGAATGTTGCATTATGACATCATAATGGAATTTTGCATTATGACATCATAATGGAATGTTGCATTATGACATCATAATGGAATGTTGCTTTATGACATCATCATGGAATGTTGCATTATGACATCATAATGGAATGTTGCATTATGACATCATAATGGAATGTTACATTATGACATCATAATGGAATTATACATTATGACATCGTAATGGAATGTTACATTATGACATCATAATGGAATTATACATTATGACATCGTAATGGAATTTTGCATTATGACATCATAATGGAATTTTGCATTATGACATCATAATGGAATTTTGCATTATGACATCAAAATGGAATTTTACATTATGACATCATAATGGAATTTTGCATTATGACATCATAATGGAATGTTACATTATGACATCATAATGGAATGTTACATTATGACATCATAATGGAATTTTGCATTATGACATCATAATGGAATTTTGCATTATGACATCATAATGGAATGATGCATTATGACATCATAATGGAATTTTGCATTATGACATCATAATGGAATGTTGCATTATGACATCATAATGGAATGTTGCATTATGACATCATAATGGAATTTTGCATTATGACATCATAATGGAATGTTGCATTATGACATCATAATGGAATTTTACATTATGACATCATAATGGAATTTTGCATTATGACATCATAATGGAATGTTGCATTATGACATCATAATGGAATTTTGCATTATGACATCATAATGGAATGTTGCATTATGACATCATAATGGAATTTTGCATTATGACATCATAATGGAATGTTGCATTATGACATCATAATGGAATGTTGCTTTATGACATCATAATGGAATGTTGCATTATGACATCATAATGGAATGTTGCATTATGACATCATAATGGAATGTTACATTATGACATCATAATGGAATTATACATTATGACATCGTAATGGAATGTTACATTATGACATCATAATGGAATTATACATTATGACATCGTAATGGAATTTTGCATTATGACATCATAATGGAATGTTACATTATGACATCATAATGGAATGTTACATTATGACATCATAATGGAATTTTGCATTATGACATCATAATGGAATTTTGCATTATGACATCATAATGGAATGATGCATTATGACATCATAATGGAATTTTGCATTATGACATCATAATGGAATGTTGCATTATGACATCATAATGGAATTTTGCATTATGACATCATAATGGAATGTTGCATTATGACATCATAATGGAATTTTGCATTATGACATCATAATGGAATGTTGCATTATGACATCATAATGGAATGTTACATTATGACATCATAATGGAATTTTGCATTATGACATCATAATGGAATGTTGCATTATGACATCATAATGGAATGTTACATTATGACATCATAATGGAATGTTGCATTATGACATCATAATGGAATTTTACATTATGACATCATAATGGAATGTTGCATTATGACATCATAATGGAATGTTGCTTTATGACATCATAATGGAATTTTACATTATGACATCATAATGGAATTTTGCATTATGACATCATAATGGAATGTTACATTATGACATCATAATGGAATTTTACATTATGACATCGTAATGGAATGTTACATTATGACATCATAATGGAATTTTGCATTATGACATCATAATGGAATTTTACATTATGACATCATAATGGAATTTTGCATTATGACATCATAATGGAATTTTACATTATGACATCATAATGGAATTTTGCATTATGGCATCATAATGGAATGTTGCATTATGGCATCATAATGGAATGTTGCATTATGACATCATAATGGAATGTTGCTTTATGACATCATAATGGAATTTTACATTATGACATCGTAATGGAATGTTACATTATGACATCAAAATGGAATTTTACATTATGACATCATAATGGAATTTTACATTATGACATCATAATGGAATTTTGCATTATGACATCATAATGGAATGTTACATTATGACATCATAATGGAATTTTGCATTATGACATCATAATGGAATTTTGCATTATGACATCATAATGGAATGTTACATTATGACATCATAATGGAATTTTACATTATGACATCATAATGGAATTTTGCATTATGACATCATAATGGAATGTTGCATTATGACATCATAATGGAATTTTACATTATGACATCATAATGGAATGTTGCATTATGACATCATAATGGAATGTTGCTTTATGACATCATAATGGAATTTTACATTATGACATCATAATGGAATTTTGCATTATGACATCATAATGGAATGTTACATTATGACATCATAATGGAATTTTACATTATGACATCGTAATGGAATGTTACATTATGACATCATAATGGAATTTTGCATTATGACATCATAATGGAATTTTACATTATGACATCATAATGGAATTTTGCATTATGACATCATAATGGAATTTTACATTATGACATCATAATGGAATTTTGCATTATGGCATCATAATGGAATGTTGCATTATGACATCATAATGGAATGTTGCTTTATCACATCATAATGGAATTTTACATTATGGCATCATAATGGAATTTTGCATTATGACATCATAATGGAATGTTGCATTATGACATCATAATGGAATTTTACATTATGACATCATAATGGAATTTTGCATTATGACATCATAATGGAATGTTGCATTATGACATCATAATGGAATTTTGCATTATGACATCATAATGGAATGTTGCATTATGACATCATAATGGAATTTTGCATTATGACATCATAATGGAATGTTGCATTATGACATCATAATGGAATGTTGCTTTATGACATCATAATGGAATGTTGCATTATGACATCATATTGGAATGTTGCATTATGACATCATAATGGAATGTTACATTATGACATCATAATGGAATTATACATTATGACATCGTAATGGAATGTTACATTATGACATCATAATGGAATTATACATTATGACATCGTAATGGAATTTTGCATTATGACATCATAATGGAATTTTGCATTATGACATCATAATGGAATTTTGCATTATGACATCAAAATGGAATTTTACATTATGACATCATAATGGAATGTTGCATTATCACATCATAATGGAATGTTGCATTATGACATCATAATGGAATTTTACATTATGACATCATAATGGAATTTTTCATTATGACATCATAACGGAATGTTGCTTTATGGCATCATAATGGAATTTTACATTATGACATCGTAACGGAATTTTGCATTATGACATCGTAATGGAATTTTACATTATGACATCGTAACGGAATTTTGCATTATGACATCATAATGGAATTTTGCATTATGACATCATAACGGAATTTTGCATTATGACATCATAATGGAATTTTGCATTATGACATCATAACGGAATTTTGCATTATGACATCATAATGGAATTTTGCATTATGACATCATAACGGAATTTTACATTATGACATCATAATTGAATTTTGCATTATGACATCATAATGGAATTTTACATTATGACATCATAATGGAATTTTGCATTATGACATCATAATGGAATTTTGCATTATGACATCATAACGGAATGTTACATTATGACATCATAATGGAATTTTGCATTATGACATCATAACGGAATGTTACATTATGACATCATAACATTATGACATCATAATGGAATGTTGCATTATGACATCATAATGGAATGTTACATTATGACATCATAATGGAATGTTACATTATGACATCATAATGGAATTTTACATTATGACATCATAATGGAATTTTGCATTATGACATCAAAATGGAATTTTACATTATGACATCATAATGGAATTTTACATTATGACATCATAATGGAATTTTGCATTATGACATCATAATGGAATGTTACATTATGACATCATAATGGAATGTTACATTATGACATCATAATGGAATTTTGCATTATGACATCATAATGGAATTTTGCATTATGACATCATAATGGAATGATGCATTATGACATCATAATGGAATTTTGCATTATGACATCATAATGGAATGTTGCATTATGACATCATAATGGAATGTTGCATTATGACATCATAATGGAATTTTGCATTATGACATCATAATGGAATGTTGCATTATGACATCATAATGGAATTTTGCATTATGACATCATAATGGAATGTTGCATTATGACATCATAATGGAATGTTACATTATGACATCATAATGGAATTTTGCATTATGACATCATAATGGAATGTTGCATTATGACATCATAATGGAATGTTACATTATGACATCATAATGGAATGTTGCATTATGACATCATAATGGAATGTTACATTATGACATCATAATGGAATTTTACATTATGACATCATAATGGAATTTTGCATTATGACATCATAATGGAATTTTACATTATGACATCATAATGGAATTTTACATTATGACATCATAATGGAATTTTGCATTATGACATCATAATGGAATGTTACATTATGACATCATAATGGAATTTTACATTATGGCATCATAATGGAATGTTGCTTTATGACATCATAATGGAATTTTACATTATGGCATCATAATGGAATTTTGCATTATGACATCATAATGGAATGTTGCATTATGACATCATAATGGAATTTTACATTATGACATCATAATGGAATTTTGCATTATGACATCATAATGGAATGTTGCATTATGACATCATAATGGAATTTTGCATTATGACATCATAATGGAATGTTGCATTATGACATCATAATGGAATTTTGCATTATGACATCATAATGGAATGTTGCATTATGACATCATAATGGAATGTTGCTTTATGACATCATCATGGAATGTTGCATTATGACATCATAATGGAATGTTGCATTATGACATCATAATGGAATGTTACATTATGACATCATAATGGAATTATACATTATGACATCGTAATGGAATGTTACATTATGACATCATAATGGAATTATACATTATGACATCGTAATGGAATTTTGCATTATGACATCATAATGGAATTTTGCATTATGACATCATAATGGAATTTTGCATTATGACATCAAAATGGAATTTTACATTATGACATCATAATGGAATTTTGCATTATGACATCATAATGGAATGTTACATTATGACATCATAATGGAATGTTACATTATGACATCATAATGGAATTTTGCATTATGACATCATAATGGAATTTTGCATTATGACATCATAATGGAATGATGCATTATGACATCATAATGGAATTTTGCATTATGACATCATAATGGAATGTTGCATTATGACATCATAATGGAATGTTGCATTATGACATCATAATGGAATTTTGCATTATGACATCATAATGGAATGTTGCATTATGACATCATAATGGAATTTTACATTATGACATCATAATGGAATTTTGCATTATGACATCATAATGGAATGTTGCATTATGACATCATAATGGAATTTTGCATTATGACATCATAATGGAATGTTGCATTATGACATCATAATGGAATTTTGCATTATGACATCATAATGGAATGTTGCATTATGACATCATAATGGAATGTTGCTTTATGACATCATAATGGAATGTTGCATTATGACATCATAATGGAATGTTGCATTATGACATCATAATGGAATGTTACATTATGACATCATAATGGAATTATACATTATGACATCGTAATGGAATGTTACATTATGACATCATAATGGAATTATACATTATGACATCGTAATGGAATTTTGCATTATGACATCATAATGGAATGTTACATTATGACATCATAATGGAATGTTACATTATGACATCATAATGGAATTTTGCATTATGACATCATAATGGAATTTTGCATTATGACATCATAATGGAATGATGCATTATGACATCATAATGGAATTTTGCATTATGACATCATAATGGAATGTTGCATTATGACATCATAATGGAATTTTGCATTATGACATCATAATGGAATGTTGCATTATGACATCATAATGGAATTTTGCATTATGACATCATAATGGAATGTTGCATTATGACATCATAATGGAATGTTACATTATGACATCATAATGGAATTTTGCATTATGACATCATAATGGAATGTTGCATTATGACATCATAATGGAATGTTACATTATGACATCATAATGGAATGTTGCATTATGACATCATAATGGAATTTTACATTATGACATCATAATGGAATGTTGCATTATGACATCATAATGGAATGTTGCTTTATGACATCATAATGGAATTTTACATTATGACATCATAATGGAATTTTGCATTATGACATCATAATGGAATGTTACATTATGACATCATAATGGAATTTTACATTATGACATCGTAATGGAATGTTACATTATGACATCATAATGGAATTTTGCATTATGACATCATAATGGAATTTTACATTATGACATCATAATGGAATTTTGCATTATGACATCATAATGGAATTTTACATTATGACATCATAATGGAATTTTGCATTATGGCATCATAATGGAATGTTGCATTATGGCATCATAATGGAATGTTGCATTATGACATCATAATGGAATGTTGCTTTATGACATCATAATGGAATTTTACATTATGACATCGTAATGGAATGTTACATTATGACATCAAAATGGAATTTTACATTATGACATCATAATGGAATTTTACATTATGACATCATAATGGAATTTTGCATTATGACATCATAATGGAATGTTACATTATGACATCATAATGGAATTTTGCATTATGACATCATAATGGAATTTTGCATTATGACATCATAATGGAATGTTACATTATGACATCATAATGGAATTTTACATTATGACATCATAATGGAATTTTGCATTATGACATCATAATGGAATGTTGCATTATGACATCATAATGGAATTTTACATTATGACATCATAATGGAATGTTGCATTATGACATCATAATGGAATGTTGCTTTATGACATCATAATGGAATTTTACATTATGACATCATAATGGAATTTTGCATTATGACATCATAATGGAATGTTACATTATGACATCATAATGGAATTTTACATTATGACATCGTAATGGAATGTTACATTATGACATCATAATGGAATTTTGCATTATGACATCATAATGGAATTTTACATTATGACATCATAATGGAATTTTGCATTATGACATCATAATGGAATTTTACATTATGACATCATAATGGAATTTTGCATTATGACATCATAATGGAATTTTGCATTATGACATCATAATGGAATGTTACATTATGACATCATAATGGAATTTTACATTATGACATCATAATGGAATTTTGCATTATGACATCATAATGGAATGTTGCATTATGACATCATAATGGAATTTTACATTATGACATCATAATGGAATGTTGCATTATGACATCATAATGGAATGTTGCTTTATGACATCATAATGGAATTTTACATTATGACATCATAATGGAATTTTGCATTATGACATCATAATGGAATGTTACATTATGACATCATAATGGAATTTTACATTATGACATCGTAATGGAATGTTACATTATGACATCATAATGGAATTTTGCATTATGACATCATAATGGAATTTTACATTATGACATCATAATGGAATTTTGCATTATGACATCATAATGGAATTTTACATTATGACATCATAATGGAATTTTGCATTATGGCATCATAATGGAATGTTGCATTATGACATCATAATGGAATGTTGCTTTATCACATCATAATGGAATTTTACATTATGGCATCATAATGGAATTTTGCATTATGACATCATAATGGAATGTTGCATTATGACATCATAATGGAATTTTACATTATGACATCATAATGGAATTTTGCATTATGACATCATAATGGAATGTTGCATTATGACATCATAATGGAATTTTGCATTATGACATCATAATGGAATGTTGCATTATGACATCATAATGGAATTTTGCATTATGACATCATAATGGAATGTTGCATTATGACATCATAATGGAATGTTGCTTTATGACATCATAATGGAATGTTGCATTATGACATCATATTGGAATGTTGCATTATGACATCATAATGGAATGTTACATTATGACATCATAATGGAATTATACATTATGACATCGTAATGGAATGTTACATTATGACATCATAATGGAATTATACATTATGACATCGTAATGGAATTTTGCATTATGACATCATAATGGAATTTTGCATTATGACATCATAATGGAATTTTGCATTATGACATCAAAATGGAATTTTACATTATGACATCATAATGGAATGTTGCATTATCACATCATAATGGAATGTTGCATTATGACATCATAATGGAATTTTACATTATGACATCATAATGGAATTTTTCATTATGACATCATAACGGAATGTTGCTTTATGGCATCATAATGGAATTTTACATTATGACATCGTAACGGAATTTTGCATTATGACATCGTAATGGAATTTTACATTATGACATCGTAAC
Organism: Eleutherodactylus coqui; assembly: GCF_035609145.1. NCBI lineage: Eukaryota > Metazoa > Chordata > Amphibia > Anura > Eleutherodactylidae > Eleutherodactylus > Eleutherodactylus coqui. The sequence goes on along the minus strand of NW_027102556.1, from coordinate 42,266 downwards.
GGAATTTTGCATTATGACATCATAATGGAATTTTGCATTATGACATCATAACGGAATTTTGCATTATGACATCATAATGGAATTTTGCATTATGACATCATAACGGAATTTTGCATTATGACATCATAATGGAATTTTGCATTATGACATCATAACGGAATTTTACATTATGACATCATAATTGAATTTTGCATTATGACATCATAATGGAATTTTACATTATGACATCATAATGGAATTTTGCATTATGACATCATAATGGAATTTTGCATTATGACATCATAACGGAATGTTACATTATGACATCATAATGGAATTTTGCATTATGACATCATAACGGAATGTTACATTATGACATCATAACATTATGACATCATAATGGAATGTTGCATTATGACATCATAATGGAATGTTACATTATGACATCATAATGGAATGTTACATTATGACATCATAATGGAATTTTACATTATGACATCATAATGGAATTTTGCATTATGACATCAAAATGGAATTTTACATTATGACATCATAATGGAATTTTACATTATGACATCATAATGGAATTTTGCATTATGACATCATAATGGAATGTTACATTATGACATCATAATGGAATGTTACATTATGACATCATAATGGAATTTTGCATTATGACATCATAATGGAATTTTGCATTATGACATCATAATGGAATGATGCATTATGACATCATAATGGAATTTTGCATTATGACATCATAATGGAATGTTGCATTATGACATCATAATGGAATGTTGCATTATGACATCATAATGGAATTTTGCATTATGACATCATAATGGAATGTTGCATTATGACATCATAATGGAATTTTGCATTATGACATCATAATGGAATGTTGCATTATGACATCATAATGGAATGTTACATTATGACATCATAATGGAATTTTGCATTATGACATCATAATGGAATGTTGCATTATGACATCATAATGGAATGTTACATTATGACATCATAATGGAATGTTGCATTATGACATCATAATGGAATTATACATTATGACATCGTAATGGAATTTTGCATTATGACATCATAATGGAATTTTGCATTATGACATCATAATGGAATTTTGCATTATGACATCAAAATGGAATTTTACATTATGACATCATAATGGAATTTTGCATTATGACATCATAATGGAATGTTACATTATGACATCATAATGGAATGTTACATTATGACATCATAATGGAATTTTGCATTATGACATCATAATGGAATTTTGCATTATGACATCATAATGGAATGATGCATTATGACATCATAATGGAATTTTGCATTATGACATCATAATGGAATGTTGCATTATGACATCATAATGGAATGTTGCATTATGACATCATAATGGAATTTTGCATTATGACATCATAATGGAATGTTGCATTATGACATCATAATGGAATTTTACATTATGACATCATAATGGAATTTTGCATTATGACATCATAATGGAATGTTGCATTATGACATCATAATGGAATTTTGCATTATGACATCATAATGGAATGTTGCATTATGACATCATAATGGAATTTTGCATTATGACATCATAATGGAATGTTGCATTATGACATCATAATGGAATGTTGCTTTATGACATCATAATGGAATGTTGCATTATGACATCATAATGGAATGTTGCATTATGACATCATAATGGAATGTTGCATTATGACATCATAATGGAATGTTACATTATGACATCATAATGGAATTATACATTATGACATCGTAATGGAATGTTACATTATGACATCATAATGGAATTATACATTATGACATCGTAATGGAATTTTGCATTATGACATCATAATGGAATGTTACATTATGACATCATAATGGAATGTTACATTATGACATCATAATGGAATTTTGCATTATGACATCATAATGGAATTTTGCATTATGACATCATAATGGAATGATGCATTATGACATCATAATGGAATTTTGCATTATGACATCATAATGGAATGTTGCATTATGACATCATAATGGAATTTTGCATTATGACATCATAATGGAATGTTGCATTATGACATCATAATGGAATTTTGCATTATGACATCATAATGGAATGTTGCATTATGACATCATAATGGAATGTTACATTATGACATCATAATGGAATTTTGCATTATGACATCATAATGGAATGTTGCATTATGACATCATAATGGAATGTTACATTATGACATCATAATGGAATGTTGCATTATGACATCATAATGGAATTTTACATTATGACATCATAATGGAATGTTGCATTATGACATCATAATGGAATGTTGCTTTATGACATCATAATGGAATTTTACATTATGACATCATAATGGAATTTTGCATTATGACATCATAATGGAATGTTACATTATGACATCATAATGGAATTTTACATTATGACATCGTAATGGAATGTTACATTATGACATCATAATGGAATTTTGCATTATGACATCATAATGGAATTTTACATTATGACATCATAATGGAATTTTGCATTATGACATCATAATGGAATTTTACATTATGACATCATAATGGAATTTTGCATTATGGCATCATAATGGAATGTTGCATTATGGCATCATAATGGAATGTTGCATTATGACATCATAATGGAATGTTGCTTTATGACATCATAATGGAATTTTACATTATGACATCGTAATGGAATGTTACATTATGACATCAAAATGGAATTTTACATTATGACATCATAATGGAATTTTACATTATGACATCATAATGGAATTTTGCATTATGACATCATAATGGAATGTTACATTATGACATCATAATGGAATTTTGCATTATGACATCATAATGGAATTTTGCATTATGACATCATAATGGAATGTTACATTATGACATCATAATGGAATTTTACATTATGACATCATAATGGAATTTTGCATTATGACATCATAATGGAATGTTGCATTATGACATCATAATGGAATTTTACATTATGACATCATAATGGAATGTTGCATTATGACATCATAATGGAATGTTGCTTTATGACATCATAATGGAATTTTACATTATGACATCATAATGGAATTTTGCATTATGACATCATAATGGAATGTTACATTATGACATCATAATGGAATTTTACATTATGACATCGTAATGGAATGTTACATTATGACATCATAATGGAATTTTGCATTATGACATCATAATGGAATTTTACATTATGACATCATAATGGAATTTTGCATTATGACATCATAATGGAATTTTACATTATGACATCATAATGGAATTTTGCATTATGGCATCATAATGGAATGTTGCATTATGACATCATAATGGAATGTTGCTTTATCACATCATAATGGAATTTTACATTATGGCATCATAATGGAATTTTGCATTATGACATCATAATGGAATGTTGCATTATGACATCATAATGGAATTTTACATTATGACATCATAATGGAATTTTGCATTATGACATCATAATGGAATGTTGCATTATGACATCATAATGGAATTTTGCATTATGACATCATAATGGAATGTTGCATTATGACATCATAATGGAATTTTGCATTATGACATCATAATGGAATGTTGCATTATGACATCATAATGGAATGTTGCTTTATGCCATCATAATGGAATGTTGCATTATGACATCATATTGGAATGTTGCATTATGACATCATAATGGAATGTTACATTATGACATCATAATGGAATTATACATTATGACATCGTAATGGAATGTTACATTATGACATCATAATGGAATTATACATTATGACATCGTAATGGAATTTTGCATTATGACATCATAATGGAATTTTGCATTATGACATCATAATGGAATTTTGCATTATGACATCAAAATTGAATTTTACATTATGACATCATAATGGAATGTTGCATTATCACATCATAATGGAATGTTGCATTATGACATCATAATGGAATTTTACATTATGACATCATAATGGAATTTTTCATTATGACATCATAACGGAATGTTGCTTTATGGCATCATAATGGAATTTTACATTATGACATCGTAACGGAATTTTGCATTATGACATCGTAATGGAATTTTACATTATGACATTGTAACGGAATTTTGCATTATGACATCATAATGGAATTTTGCATTATGACATCATAACGGAATTTTGCATTATGACATCATAATGGAATTTTGCATTATGACATCATAACGGAATTTTGCATTATGACATCATAATGGAATTTTGCATTATGACATCATAACGGAATTTTACATTATGACATCATAATTGAATTTTGCATTATGACATCATAACGGAATTTTACATTATGACATCATAATGGAATTTTGCATTATGACATCATAATGGAATTTTGCATTATGACATCATAACGGAATGTTACATTATGACATCATAATGGAATTTTGCATTATGACATCATAACGGAATGTTACATTATGACATCATAACATTATGACATCATAATGGAATGTTGCATTATGACATCATAATGGAATGTTACATTATGACATCATAATGGAATGTTACATTATGACATCATAATGGAATTTTACATTATGACATCATAATGGAATTTTGCATTATGACATCAAAATGGAATTTTACATTATGACATCATAATGGAATTTTACATTATGACATCATAATGGAATTTTGCATTATGACATCATAATGGAATGTTACATTATGACATCATAATGGAATGTTACATTATGACATCATAATGGAATTTTGCATTATGACATCATAATGGAATTTTGCATTATGACATCATAATGGAATGATGCATTATGACATCATAATGGAATTTTGCAATATGACATCATAATGGAATGTTGCATTATGACATCATAATGGAATGTTGCATTATGACATCATAATGGAATTTTGCATTATGACATCATAATGGAATGTTGCATTATGACATCATAATGGAATTTTGCATTATGACATCATAATGGAATGTTGCATTATGACATCATAATGGAATGTTACATTATGACATCATAATGGAATTTTGCATTATGACATCATAATGGAATGTTGCATTATGACATCATAATGGAATGTTACATTATGACATCATAATGGAATGTTGCATTATGAAATCATAATGGAATGTTACATTATGACATCATAATGGAATTTTACATTATGACATCATAATGGAATTTTGCATTATGACATCATAATGGAATTTTACATTATGACATCATAATGGAATTTTACATTATGACATCATAATGGAATTTTGCATTATGACATCATAATGGAATGTTACATTATGACATCATAATGGAATTTTACATTATGACATCATAATGGAATTTTGCATTATGACATCATAATGGAATGTTGCATTATGACATCATAATGGAATTTTACATTATGACATCATAATGGAATGTTGCATTATGACATCATAATGGAATGTTGCTTTATGACATCATAATGGAATTTTACATTATGACATCATAATGGAATTTTGCATTATGACATCATAATGGAATGTTACATTATGACATCATAATGGAATTTTACATTATGACATCGTAATGGAATGTTACATTATGACATCATAATGGAATTATACATTATGACATCGTAATGGAATTTTGCATTATGACATCATAATGGAATTTTACATTATGACATCATAATGGAATTTTACATTATGACATCATAATGGAATTTTGCATTATGACATCATAATGGAATGTTACATTATGACATCATAATGGAATTTTACATTATGACATCATAATGGAATTTTGCATTATGACATCATAATGGAATGTTGCATTATGACATCATAATGGAATTTTACATTATGACATCATAATGGAATGTTGCTTTATGACATCATAATGGAATTTTACATTATGGCATCATAATGGAATGTTGCTTTATGACATCATAATGGAATTTTACATTATGGCATCATAATGGAATTTTGCATTATGACATCATAATGGAATGTTGCATTATGACATCATAATGGAATTTTACATTATGACATCATAATGGAATTTTGCATTATGACATCATAACGGAATTTTGCATTATGACATCATAATGGAATTTTGCATTATGACATCATAACGGAATTTTACATTATGACATCATAATTGAATTTTGCATTATGACATCATAATGGAATTTTACATTATGACATCATAATGGAATTTTGCATTATGACATCATAATGGAATTTTGCATTATGACATCATAACGGAATGTTACATTATGACATCATAATGGAATTTTGCATTATGACATCATAACGGAATGTTACATTATGACATCATAACATTATGACATCATAATGGAATGTTGCATTATGACATCATAATGGAATGTTACATTATGACATCATAATGGAATGTTACATTATGACATCATAATGGAATGTTGCATTATGAAATCATAATGGAATGTTACATTATGACATCATAATGGAATTTTACATTATGACATCATAATGGAATGTTGCATTATGACATCATAATGGAATTTTACATTATGACATCATAATGGAATTTTGCATTATGACATCATAATGGAATGTTGCATTATGACATCATAATGGAATTTTGCATTATGACATCATAATGGAATGTTGCATTATGACATCATAATGGAATTTTGCATTATGACATCATAATGGAATGTTGCATTATGACATCATAATGGAATGTTGCTTTATGACATCATCATGGAATGTTGCATTATGACATCATAATGGAATGTTGCATTATGACATCATAATGGAATGTTACATTATGACATCATAATGGAATTATACATTATGACATCGTAATGGAATGTTACATTATGACATCATAATGGAATTATACATTATGACATCGTAATGGAATTTTGCATTATGACATCATAATGGAATTTTGCATTATGACATCATAATGGAATTTTGCATTATGACATCAAAATGGAATTTTACATTATGACATCATAATGGAATTTTGCATTATGACATCATAATGGAATGTTACATTATGACATCATAATGGAATGTTACATTATGACATCATAATGGAATTTTGCATTATGACATCATAATGGAATTTTGCATTATGACATCATAATGGAATGATGCATTATGACATCATAATGGAATTTTGCATTATGACATCATAATGGAATGTTGCATTATGACATCATAATGGAATGTTGCATTATGACATCATAATGGAATTTTGCATTATGACATCATAATGGAATGTTGCATTATGACATCATAATGGAATTTTACATTATGACATCATAATGGAATTTTGCATTATGACATCATAATGGAATGTTGCATTATGACATCATAATGGAATTTTGCATTATGACATCATAATGGAATGTTGCATTATGACATCATAATGGAATTTTGCATTATGACATCATAATGGAATGTTGCATTATGACATCATAATGGAATGTTGCTTTATGACATCATAATGGAATGTTGCATTATGACATCATAATGGAATGTTGCATTATGACATCATAATGGAATGTTACATTATGACATCATAATGGAATTATACATTATGACATCGTAATGGAATGTTACATTATGACATCATAATGGAATTATACATTATGACATCGTAATGGAATTTTGCATTATGACATCATAATGGAATGTTACATTATGACATCATAATGGAATGTTACATTATGACATCATAATGGAATTTTGCATTATGACATCATAATGGAATTTTGCATTATGACATCATAATGGAATGATGCATTATGACATCATAATGGAATTTTGCATTATGACATCATAATGGAATGTTGCATTATGACATCATAATGGAATTTTGCATTATGACATCATAATGGAATGTTGCATTATGACATCATAATGGAATTTTGCATTATGACATCATAATGGAATGTTGCATTATGACATCATAATGGAATGTTACATTATGACATCATAATGGAATTTTGCATTATGACATCATAATGGAATGTTGCATTATGACATCATAATGGAATGTTACATTATGACATCATAATGGAATTTTGCATTATGACATCATAATGGAATGTTACATTATGACATCATAATGGAATTTTACATTATGACATCATAATGGAATTTTGCATTATGACATCATAATGGAATTTTACATTATGACATCATAATGGAATTTTACATTATGACATCATAATGGAATTTTACATTATGACATCATAATGGAATTTTGCATTATGACATCATAATGGAATGTTGCATTATGACATCATAATGGAATTTTACATTATGACATCATAATGGAATGTTGCATTATGACATCATAATGGAATGTTGCTTTATGACATCATAATGGAATTTTACATTATGACATCATAATGGAATTTTGCATTATGACATCATAATGGAATGTTACATTATGACATCATAATGGAATTTTACATTATGACATCGTAATGGAATGTTACATTATGACATCATAATGGAATTTTGCATTATGACATCATAATGGAATTTTACATTATGACATCATAATGGAATTTTGCATTATGACATCATAATGGAATTTTACATTATGACATCATAATGGAATTTTGCATTATGGCATCATAATGGAATGTTGCATTATGACATCATAATGGAATGTTGCTTTATCACATCATAATGGAATTTTACATTATGGCATCATAATGGAATTTTGCATTATGACATCATAATGGAATGTTGCATTATGACATCATAATGGAATTTTACATTATGACATCATAATGGAATTTTGCATTATGACATCATAATGGAATGTTGCATTATGACATCATAATGGAATTTTGCATTATGACATCATAATGGAATGTTGCATTATGACATCATAATGGAATTTTGCATTATGACATCATAATGGAATGTTGCATTATGACATCATAATGGAATGTTGCTTTATGACATCATAATGGAATGTTGCATTATGACATCATATTGGAATGTTGCATTATGACATCATAATGGAATGTTACATTATGACATCATAATGGAATTATACATTATGACATCGTAATGGAATGTTACATTATGACATCATAATGGAATTATACATTATGACATCGTAATGGAATTTTGCATTATGACATCATAATGGAATTTTGCATTATGACATCATAATGGAATTTTGCATTATGACATCAAAATGGAATTTTACATTATGACATCATAATGGAATTTTACATTATGACATCATAATGGAATTTTGCATTATGACATCATAATGGAATGTTACATTATGACATCATAATGGAATGTTACATTATGACATCATAATGGAATTTTGCATTATGACATCATAATGGAATTTTGCATTATGACATCATAATGGAATGATGCATTATGACATCATAATGGAACTTTGCATTATGACATCATAATGGAATGTTGCATTATGACATCATAATGGAATGTTGCATTATGACATCATAATGGAATTTTGCATTATGACATCATAATGGAATGTTGCATTATGACATCATAATGGAATTTTGCATTATGACATCATAATGGAATGTTGCATTATGACATCATAATGGAATGTTACATTATGACATCATAATGGAATTTTGCATTATGACATCATAATGGAATGTTGCATTATGACATCATAATGGAATGTTACATTATGACATCATAATGGAATTTTGCATTATGACATCATAATGGAATGTTACATTATGACATCATAATGGAATTTTACATTATGACATCATAATGGAATTTTGCATTATGACATCATAATGGAATTTTGCATTATGACATCATAATGGAATTTTGCATTATGACATCATAATGGAATGATGCATTATGACATCATAATGGAATTTTGCATTATGACATCATAATGGAATGTTGCATTATGACATCATAATGGAATGTTGCATTATGACATCATAATGGAATTTTGCATTATGACATCATAATGGAATGTTGCATTATGACATCATAATGGAATTTTGCATTATGACATCATAATGGAATGTTGCATTATGACATCATAATGGAATGTTACATTATGACATCATAATGGAATTTTGCATTATGACATCATAATGGAATGTTGCATTATGACATCATAATGGAATGTTACATTATGACATCATAATGGAATTTTGCATTATGACATCATAATGGAATGTTACATTATGACATCATAATGGAATTTTACATTATGACATCATAATGGAATTTTGCATTATGACATCATAATGGAATTTTACATTATGACATCATAATGGAATTTTACATTATGACATCATAATGGAATTTTGCATTATGACATCATAATGGAATGTTACATTATGACATCATAATGGAATTTTACATTATGACATCATAATGGAATTTTGCATTATGACATCATAATGGAATGTTGCATTATGACATCATAATGGAATTTTACATTATGACATCATAATGGAATGTTGCATTATGACATCATAATGGAATGTTGCTTTATGACATCATAATGGAATTTTACATTATGACATCATAATGGAATTTTGCATTATGACATCATAATGGAATGTTACATTATGACATCATAATGGAATTTTACATTATGACATCGTAATGGAATGTTACATTATGACATCATAATGGAATTTTGCATTATGACATCATAATGGAATTTTACATTATGACATCATAATGGAATTTTGCATTATGACATCATAATGGAATTTTACATTATGACATCATAATGGAATTTTGCATTATGGCATCATAATGGAATGTTGCATTATGACATCATAATGGAATGTTGCTTTATGACATCATAATGGAATTTTACATTATGACATCGTAATGGAATGTTACATTATGACATCAAAATGGAATTTTACATTATGACATCATAATGGAATTTTACATTATGACATCATAATGGAATTTTGCATTATGACATCATAATGGAATGTTACATTATGACATCATAATGGAATGTTACATTATGACATCATAATGGAATTTTGCATTATGACATCATAATGGAATTTTGCATTATGACATCATAATGGAATGATGCATTATGACATCATAATGGAATTTTGCATTATGACATCATAATGGAATTTTGCATTATGACATCATAATGGAATGTTGCATTATGACATCATAATGGAATTTTGCATTATGACATCATAATGGAATGTTGCATTATGACATCATAATGGAATTTTGCATTATGACATCATAATGGAATGTTGCATTATGACATCATAATGGAATGTTACATTATGACATCATAATGGAATTTTGCATTATGACATCATAATGGAATGTTGCATTATGACATCATAATGGAATGTTACATTATGACATCATAATGGAATTTTGCATTATGACATCATAATGGAATGTTACATTATGACATCATAATGGAATTTTACATTATGACATCATAATGGAATTTTGCATTATGACATCATAATGGAATTTTACATTATGACATCATAATGGAATTTTACATTATGACATCATAATGGAATTTTGCATTATGACATCATAATGGAATGTTACATTATGACATCATAATGGAATTTTACATTATGACATCATAATGGAATTTTGCATTATGACATCATAATGGAATGTTGCATTATGACATCATAATGGAATTTTACATTATGACATCATAATGGAATATTGCATTATGACATCATAATGGAATGTTGCTTTATGACATCATAATGGAATTTTACATTATGACATCATAATGGAATTTTGCATTATGACATCATAATGGAATGTTACATTATGACATCATAATGGAATGTTGCATTATGACATCATAATGGAATGTTACATTATGACATCATAATGGAATTTTGCATTATGACATCATAATGGAATTTTGCATTATGACATCATAATGGAATGTTGCATTATGACTAGAGATGAGCGAACGTACTCGTTACAAGTACTTACGCACCCGAATACCGCGCTTTGCGAGTACTTCAGTACTCGCGCGCAAATATTCGGGGGGCGCCGGGGGGTGGGGAGAGGCGTGGCGGTGCGGGGGGTAGCAGCGGGGAACAGGGGGGAGCCCTCTCTCTCTCCCTCTCCCCCCCCACTCCCCACTGCTACCCCCCGTGCTCCCACGGCGCCCCCCGAACTTTTTCGCCCGAGTACGGAAGTACTCGGAGTTCGCGGTGTTCGGGCGAAAAAGGGGCGTGGCCGAACACGTTTGCTCATCTCTAATTATGACATCATAATTGAATGTTACATTATGACATCATAATGGAATGTTGCATTATGACATCAGAATGGAATGTTGCATTAAGACATCAGAATGGAATGTTGCATTATGACATCATAATGGAATGTTATATTATGACATCATAATGGAAAGTTACATTATGACATCATAATGGAATTTGACATTATGACATCATAATGGACTTTTGCATTATGACATCATAATGGAATTTTGCATTATGACATCATAATGGACTTTTGCATTATGACATCATAATGGAATTTTGCATTATGACATCATAATAGAATTTTACATTGTGACATCATAATCGAATTTTGCATTATGACATCATAATGGAATGTTACATTATGACATCATAATGGAATGTTACATTATGACATCATAATGGAATTTTACATTATGACATCATGGAATTTTGTATTATGACATCATAATGGAATGTTACATTATGACATCATAATGGAATTTTGCATTTTGACATCATAATGGAATGTTACATTATGACATCATAATGGAATTTTGCATTATGACATCATAATGGAATTTTACATTATGACATCATAATGGAATTTTGCATTATGACATCATAATGGAATTTTACATTATGACATCATAATGGAATGTTACATTATGACATCATAATGGAATTTTACATTATGACATCATAATGGAATTTTGCATTATGACATCATAATGGAGTTTTACATTATGACATCATAATGGAATTTTGCATTATGACATCATAATGGAATTTTACATTATGACATCATAATGGAATTTTGCATTATGACATCATAATGGAATGTTGCATTATGACATCATAATGGAATGTTACATTATGACATCATAATGGAATTTTGCATTATGACATCATAATGGAATTTTACATAATGACATCATAATGGAATTTTGCATTATGACATCATAATGGAATGTTGCATTATGACATCATAATGGAATGTTACATTATGACATCATAATGGAATTTTGCATTATGACATCTTAATGGAATGTTGCATTATGACATCATAATGGAATGTTACATTATGACATCATAATGGAATGTTGCATTATGACATCATAATGGAATGTTACATTATGACATCATAATGGAATTTTGCATTATGACATCATAATGGAATTTTGCATTATGACATCATAATGGAATGTTGCATTATGACTAGAGATGAGCGAACGTACTCGTTACAAGTACTTACGCACCCGAATACCGCGCTTTGCGAGTACTTCAGTACTCGCGCGCAAATATTCGGGGGGCGCCGGGGGGCGGGGAGAGGCGTGGCGGTGCGGGGGGTAGCAGCGGGGAACAGGGGGGAGCCCTCTCTCTCTCCCTCTCCCCCCCCACTCCCCACTGCTACCCCCCGTGCTCCCACGGCGCCCCCCGAACTTTTTCGCCCGAGTACGGAAGTACTCGGAGTTCGCGGTGTTCGGGCGAAAAAGGGGCGTGGCCGAACACGTTTGCTCATCTCTAATTATGACATCATAATGGAATGTTACATTATGACATCATAATGGAATGTTGCATTATGACATCAGAATGGAATGTTGCATTAAGACATCAGAATGGAATGTTGCATTATGACATCATAATGGAATGTTACATTATGACATCATAATGGAAAGTTACATTATGACATCATAATGGAATTTGACATTATGACATCATAATGGACTTTTGCATTATGACATCATAATGGAATTTTGCATTATGACATCATAATGGACTTTTGCATTATGACATCATAATGGAATTTTGCATTATGACATCATAATAGAATTTTACATTGTGACATCATAATCGAATTTTGCATTATGACATCATAATGGAATGTTACATTATGACATCATAATGGAATGTTACATTATGACATCATAATGGAATTTTACATTATGACATCATGGAATTTTGTATTATGACATCATAATGGAATGTTACATTATGACATCATAATGGAATTTTACATTATGACATCATAATGGAATTTTACATTATGACATCATAATGGAATTTTACATTATGACATCATAATGGAATTTTGCATTATGACATCATAATGGAACTTTACATTATGACATCATAATGGAATGTTACATTATGACATCATAATGGAATTTTGCATTATGACATCATAATGGAGTTTTACATTATGACATCATAATGGAATTTTGCATTATGACATCATAATGGAATTTTACATTATGACATCATAATGGAATTTTGCATTATGACATCATAATGGAATGTTGCATTATGACATCATAATGGAATGTTACATTATGACATCATAATGGAATTTTGCATTATGACATCATAATGGAATTTTACATAATGACATCATAATGGAATTTTGCATTATGACATCATAATGGAATTTTGCATTATGACATCATAATGGAATGTTACATTATGACATCATAATGGAATTTTGCATTATGACATCATAATGGAATTTTGTATTATGACAGAATAATGGAATTTTACATTATGACATCATAATGGAATTTTGCATTATGACATCATAATGGAATTTTGCATTATGACATCATAATGGAATTTTGCATTATGACATCATAATGGAATTTTACATTATGACATCATAATGGAATTTTGCATTATGACATCATAATGGAATTTTACATTATGACATCATAATGGAATGTTACATTATGACATCATAATGGAATTTTACATTAGGACATCATAATGGAATGTTGCATTATGACATCATAATGGAATGTTACATTATGACATCATAATGGAATTTTACATTAGGACATCATAATGGAATATTGCATTATGACATCATAATGGAATGTTACATTATGACATCATAATGGAATATTGCATTATGACATCATAATTGAATGTTACATTATGACATCATAATGGAATTTTGCATTATGACATCTTAATGGAATTTTGCATTATGACATCTTAATGGAATGTTGCATTATGACATCATAATGGAATGTTACATTATGACATCATAATGGAATGTTGCATTATGACATCATAATGGAATGTTACATTATGACATCATAATGGAATTTTGCATTATGACATCATAATGGAATTTTGCATTATGACATCATAATGGAATGTTGCATTATGACTAGAGATGAGCGAACGTACTCGTTACAAGTACTTACGCACCCGAATACCGCGCTTTGCGAGTACTTCAGTACTCGCGCGCAAATATTCGGGGGGCGCCGGGGGGTGGGGAGAGGCGTGGCGGTGCGGGGGGTAGCAGCGGGGAACAGGGGGGAGCCCTCTCTCTCTCCCTCTCCCCCCCACTCCCCACTGCTACCCCCCGTGCTCCCACGGCGCCCCCCGAACTTTTTCGCCCGAGTACGGAAGTACTCGGAGTTCGCGGTGTTCGGGCGAAAAAGGGGCGTGGCCGAACACGTTTGCTCATCTCTAATTATGACATCATAATTGAATGTTACATTATGACATCATAATGGAATGTTGCATTATGACATCAGAATGGAATGTTGCATTAAGACATCAGAATGGAATGTTGCATTATGACATCATAATGGAATGTTATATTATGACATCATAATGGAAAGTTACATTATGACATCATAATGGAATTTGACATTATGACATCATAATGGACTTTTGCATTATGACATCATAATGGAATTTTGCATTATGACATCATAATGGACTTTTGCATTATGACATCATAATGGAATTTTGCATTATGACATCATAATAGAATTTTACATTGTGACATCATAATCGAATTTTGCATTATGACATCATAATGGAATGTTACATTATGACATCATAATGGAATGTTACATTATGACATCATAATGGAATTTTACATTATGACATCATGGAATTTTGTATTATGACATCATAATGGAATGTTACATTATGACATCATAATGGAATTTTGCATTTTGACATCATAATGGAATGTTACATTATGACATCATAATGGAATTTTGCATTATGACATCATAATGGAATTTTACATTATGACATCATAATGGAATTTTGCATTATGACATCATAATGGAATTTTACATTATGACATCATAATGGAATGTTACATTATGACATCATAATGGAATTTTACATTATGACATCATAATGGAATTTTGCATTATGACATCATAATGGAGTTTTACATTATGACATCATAATGGAATTTTGCATTATGACATCATAATGGAATTTTACATTATGACATCATAATGGAATTTTGCATTATGACATCATAATGGAATGTTGCATTATGACATCATAATGGAATGTTACATTATGACATCATAATGGAATTTTGCATTATGACATCATAATGGAATTTTACATAATGACATCATAATGGAATTTTGCATTATGACATCATAATGGAATGTTGCATTATGACATCATAATGGAATGTTACATTATGACATCATAATGGAATTTTGCATTATGACATCTTAATGGAATGTTGCATTATGACATCATAATGGAATGTTACATTATGACATCATAATGGAATGTTGCATTATGACATCATAATGGAATGTTACATTATGACATCATAATGGAATTTTGCATTATGACATCATAATGGAATTTTGCATTATGACATCATAATGGAATGTTGCATTATGACTAGAGATGAGCGAACGTACTCGTTACAAGTACTTACGCACCCGAATACCGCGCTTTGTGAGTACTTCAGTACTCGCGCGCAAATATTCGGGGGGCGCCGGGGGGCGGGGAGAGGCGTGGCGGTGCGGGGGGTAGCAGCGGGGAACAGGGGGGAGCCCTCTCTCTCTCCCTCTCCCCCCCACTCCCCACTGCTACCCCCCGTGCTCCCACGGCGCCCCCCGAACTTTTTCGCCCGAGTACGGAAGTACTCGGAGTTCGCGGTGTTCGGGCGAAAAAGGGGCGTGGCCGAACACGTTTGCTCATCTCTAATTATGACATCATAATGGAATGTTACATTATGACATCATAATGGAATGTTGCATTATGACATCAGAATGGAATGTTGCATTAAGACATCAGAATGGAATGTTGCATTATGACATCATAATGGAATGTTACATTATGACATCATAATGGAAAGTTACATTATGACATCATAATGGAATTTGACATTATGACATCATAATGGACTTTTGCATTATGACATCATAATGGAATTTTGCATTATGACATCATAATGGACTTTTGCATTATGACATCATAATGGAATTTTGCATTATGACATCATAATAGAATTTTACATTGTGACATCATAATCGAATTTTGCATTATGACATCATAATGGAATGTTACATTATGACATCATAATGGAATAATACATTATGACATCATAATGGAATTTTACATTATGACATCATGGAATTTTGTATTATGACATCATAATGGAATGTTACATTATGACATCATAATGGAATTTTACATTATGACATCATAATGGAATTTTACATTATGACATCATAATGGAATTTTGCATTATGACATCATAATGGAACTTTACATTACGACATCATAATGGAATGTTACATTATGACATCATAATGGAATTTTGCATTATGACATCATAATGGAGTTTTACATTATGACATCATAATGGAATTTTGCATTATGACATCATAATGGAATTTTGCATTATGACATCATAATGGAAAGTTACATTATGACATCATAATGGAATTTGACATTATGACATCATAATGGTATTTGACATTATGACATCATAATGGAATTTTGCATTATGACATCATAATGGAATTTTACATAATGACATCATAATGGAATTTTGCATTATGACATCATAATGGAATTTTGCATTATGACATCATAATGGAATGTTACATTATGACATCATAATGGAATTTTGCATTATGACATCATAATGGAATTTTGTATTATGACAGAATAATGGAATTTTACATTATGACATCATAATGGAATTTTGCATTATGACATCATAATGGAATTTTGCATTATGACATCATAATGGAATTTTGCATTATGACATCATAATGGAATTTTACATTATGACATCATAATGGAATTTTGCATTATGACATCATAATGGAATTTTACATTATGACATCATAATGGAATGTTACATTATGACATCATAATGGAATTTTACATTAGGACATCATAATGGAATGTTGCATTATGACATCATAATGGAATGTTACATTATGACATCATAATGGAATTTTACATTAGGACATCATAATGGAATATTGCATTATGACATCATAATGGAATGTTACATTATGACATCATAATGGAATATTGCATTATGACATCATAATTGAATGTTACATTATGACATCATAATGGAATTTTGCATTATGACATCTTAATGGAATGTTGCATTATGACATCATAATGGAATGTTACATTATGACATCATAATGGAATGTTGCATTATGACATCATAATGGAATGTTACATTATGACATCATAATGGAATTTTGCATTATGACATCATAATGGAATTTTGCATTATGACATCATAATGGAATGTTGCATTATGACTAGAGATGAGCGAACGTACTCGTTACAAGTACTTACGCACCCGAATACCGCGCTTTGCGAGTACTTCAGTACTCGCGCGCAAATATTCGGGGGGCGCCGGGGGGTGGGGAGAGGCGTGGCGGTGCGGGGGGTAGCAGCGGGGAACAGGGGGGAGCCCTCTCTCTCTCCCTCTCCCCCCCACTCCCCACTGCTACCCCCCGTGCTCCCACGGCGCCCCCCGAACTTTTTCGCCCGAGTACGGAAGTACTCGGAGTTCGCGGTGTTCGGGCGAAAAAGGGGCGTGGCCGAACACGTTTGCTCATCTCTAATTATGACATCATAATTGAATGTTACATTATGACATCATAATGGAATGTTGCATTATGACATCAGAATGGAATGTTGCATTAAGACATCAGAATGGAATGTTGCATTATGACATCATAATGGAATGTTATATTATGACATCATAATGGAATTTTGCATTATGACATCATAATGGACTTTTGCATTATGACATCATAATGGAATTTTGCATTATGACATCATAATAGAATTTTACATTGTGACATCATAATCGAATTTTGCATTATGACATCATAATGGAATGTTACATTATGACATCATAATGGAATGTTACATTATGACATCATAATGGAATTTTACATTATGACATCATGGAATTTTGTATTATGACATCATAATGGAATGTTACATTATGACATCATAATGGAATTTTGCATTTTGACATCATAATGGAATGTTACATTATGACATCATAATGGAATTTTGCATTATGACATCATAATGGAATTTTACATTATGACATCATGATGGAATTTTGCATTATGACATCATAATGGAATTTTACATTATGACATCATAATGGAATGTTACATTATGACATCATAATGGAATTTTACATTATGACATCATAATGGAATTTTGCATTATGACATCATAATGGAGTTTTACATTATGACATCATAATGGAATTTTGCATTATGACATCATAATGGAATTTTACATTATGACATCATAATGGAATATTGCATTATGACATCATAATGGAATGTTGCATTATGACATCATAATGGAATGTTACATTATGACATCATAATGGAATTTTGCATTATGACATCATAATGGAATTTTACATAATGACATCATAATGGAATTTTGCATTATGACATCATAATGGAATGTTGCATTATGACATCATAATGGAATGTTACATTATGACATCATAATGGAATTTTGCATTATGACATCTTAATGGAATGTTGCATTATGACATCATAATGGAATGTTACATTATGACATCATAATGGAATGTTGCATTATGACATCATAATGGAATGTTACATTATGACATCATAATGGAATTTTGCATTATGACATCATAATGGAATTTTGCATTATGACATCATAATGGAATGTTGCATTATGACTAGAGATGAGCGAACGTACTCGTTACAAGTACTTACGCACCCGAATACCGTGCTTTGCGAGTACTTCAGTACTCGCGCGCAAATATTCGGGGGGCGCCGGGGGGCGGGGAGAGGCGTGGCGGTGCGGGGGGTAGCAGCGGGGAACAGGGGGGAGCCCTCTCTCTCTCCCTCTCCCCCCCACTCCCCACTGCTACCCCCCGTGCTCCCACGGCGCCCCCCGAACTTTTTCGCCCGAGTACGGAAGTACTCGGAGTTCGCGGTGTTCGGGCGAAAAAGGGGCGTGGCCGAACACGTTTGCTCATCTCTAATTATGACATCATAATGGAATGTTACATTATGACATCATAATGGAATGTTGCATTATGACATCAGAATGGAATGTTGCATTAAGACATCAGAATGGAATGTTGCATTATGACATCATAATGGAATGTTACATTATGACATCATAATGGAAAGTTACATTATGACATCATAATGGAATTTGACATTATGACATCATAATGGACTTTTGCATTATGACATCATAATGGAATTTTGCATTATGACATCATAATGGACTTTTGCATTATGACATCATAATGGAATTTTGCATTATGACATCATAATAGAATTTTACATTGTGACATCATAATCGAATTTTGCATTATGACATCATAATGGAATGTTACATTATGACATCATAATGGAATGTTACATTATGACATCATAATGGAATTTTACATTATGACATCATGGAATTTTGTATTATGACATCATAATGGAATGTTACATTATGACATCATAATGGAATTTTACATTATGACATCATAATGGAATTTTACATTATGACATCATAATGGAATTTTGCATTATGACATCATAATGGAACTTTACATTATGACATCATAATGGAATGTTACATTATGACATCATAATGGAATTTTGCATTATGACATCATAATGGAGTTTTACATTATGACATCATAATGGAATTTTGCATTATGACATCATAATGGAATTTTACATTATGACATCATAATGGAATTTTGCATTATGACATCATAATGGAATGTTGCATTATGACATCATAATGGAATGTTACATTATGACATCATAATGGAATTTTGCATTATGACATCATAATGGAATTTTACATAATGACATCATAATGGAATTTTGCATTATGACATCATAATGGAATTTTGCATTATGACATCATAATGGAATGTTACATTATGACATCATAATGGAATTTTGCATTATGACATCATAATGGAATTTTGTATTATGACAGAATAATGGAATTTTACATTATGACATCATAATGGAATTTTGCATTATGACATCATAATGGAATTTTGCATTATGACATCATAATGGAATTTTGCATTATGACATCATAATGGAATTTTACATTATGACATCATAATGGAATTTTGCATTATGACATCATAATGGAATTTTACATTATGACATCATAATGGAATGTTACATTATGACATCATAATGGAATTTTACATTAGGACATCATAATGGAATGTTGCATTATGACATCATAATGGAATGTTACATTATGACATCATAATGGAATTTTACATTAGGACATCATAATGGAATATTGCATTATGACATCATAATGGAATGTTACATTATGACATCATAATGGAATATTGCATTATGACATCATAATTGAATGTTACATTATGACATCATAATGGAATTTTGCATTATGACATCATAATGGAATTTTACATTATGACATCATAATGGAATGTTACATTATGACATCATAATGGAATTTTACATTAGGACATCATAATGGAATGTTGCATTATGACATCATAATGGAATGTTACATTATGACATCATAATGGAATTTTACATTAGGACATCATAATGGAATATTGCATTATGACATCATAATGGAATGTTACATTATGACATCATAATGGAATATTGCATTATGACATCATAATTGAATGTTACATTATGACATCATAATGGAATTTTGCATTATGACATCTTAATGGAATGTTGCATTATGACATCATAATGGAATGTTACATTATGACATCATAATGGAATGTTGCATTATGACATCATAATGGAATGTTACATTATGACATCATAATGGAATTTTGCATTATGACATCATAATGGAATTTTGCATTATGACATCATAATGGAATGTTGCATTATGACTAGAGATGAGCGAACGTACTCGTTACAAGTACTTACGCACCCGAATACCGCGCTTTGCGAGTACTTCAGTACTCGCGCGCAAATATTCGGGGGGCGCCGGGGGGTGGGGAGAGGCGTGGCGATGCGGGGGGGTAGCAGCGGGGAACAGGGGGGAGCCCTCTCTCTCTCCCTCTCCCCCCCACTCCCCACTGCTACCCCCCGTGCTCCCACGGCGCCCCCCGAACTTTTTCGCCCGAGTACGGAAGTACTCGGAGTTCGCGGTGTTCGGGCGAAAAAGGGGCGTGGCCGAACACGTTTGCTCATCTCTAATTATGACATCATAATTGAATGTTACATTATGACATCATAATGGAATGTTGCATTATGACATCAGAATGGAATGTTGCATTAAGACATCAGAATGGAATGTTGCATTATGACATCATAATGGAATGTTATATTATGACATCATAATGGAATTTTGCATTATGACATCATAATGGACTTTTGCATTATGACATCATAATGGAATTTTGCATTATGACATCATAATAGAATTTTACATTGTGACATCATAATCGAATTTTGCATTATGACATCATAATGGAATGTTACATTATGACATCATAATGGAATGTTACATTATGACATCATAATGGAATTTTACATTATGACATCATGGAATTTTGTATTATGACATCATAATGGAATGTTACATTATGACATCATAATGGAATTTTGCATTTTGACATCATAATGGAATGTTACATTATGACATCATAATGGAATTTTGCATTATGACATCATAATGGAATTTTACATTATGACATCATGATGGAATTTTGCATTATGACATCATAATGGAATTTTACATTATGACATCATAATGGAATGTTACATTATGACATCATAATGGAATTTTACATTATGACATCATAATGGAATTTTGCATTATGACATCATAATGGAGTTTTACATTATGACATCATAATGGAATTTTGCATTATGACATCATAATGGAATTTTACATTATGACATCATAATGGAATATTGCATTATGACATCATAATGGAATGTTGCATTATGACATCATAATGGAATGTTACATTATGACATCATAATGGAATTTTGCATTATGACATCATAATGGAATTTTACATAATGACATCATAATGGAATTTTGCATTATGACATCATAATGGAATGTTGCATTATGACATCATAATGGAATGTTACATTATGACATCATAATGGAATTTTGCATTATGACATCTTAATGGAATGTTGCATTATGACATCATAATGGAATGTTACATTATGACATCATAATGGAATGTTGCATTATGACATCATAATGGAATGTTACATTATGACATCATAATGGAATTTTGCATTATGACATCATAATGGAATTTTGCATTATGACATCATAATGGAATGTTGCATTATGACTAGAGATGAGCGAACGTACTCGTTACAAGTACTTACGCACCCGAATACCGTGCTTTGCGAGTACTTCAGTACTCGCGCGCAAATATTCGGGGGGCGCCGGGGGGCGGGGAGAGGCGTGGCGGTGCGGGGGGGTAGCAGCGGGGAACAGGGGGGAGCCCTCTCTCTCTCCCTCTCCCCCCCACTCCCCACTGCTACCCCCCGTGCTCCCACGGCGCCCCCCGAACTTTTTCGCCCGAGTACGGAAGTACTCGGAGTTCGCGGTGTTCGGGCGAAAAAGGGGCGTGGCCGAACACGTTTGCTCATCTCTAATTATGACATCATAATGGAATGTTACATTATGACATCATAATGGAATGTTGCATTATGACATCAGAATGGAATGTTGCATTAAGACATCAGAATGGAATGTTGCATTATGACATCATAATGGAATGTTACATTATGACATCATAATGGAAAGTTACATTATGACATCATAATGGAATTTGACATTATGACATCATAATGGACTTTTGCATTATGACATCATAATGGAATTTTGCATTATGACATCATAATGGACTTTTGCATTATGACATCATAATGGAATTTTGCATTATGACATCATAATAGAATTTTACATTGTGACATCATAATCGAATTTTGCATTATGACATCATAATGGAATGTTACATTATGACATCATAATGGAATGTTACATTATGACATCATAATGGAATTTTACATTATGACATCATGGAATTTTGTATTATGACATCATAATGGAATGTTACATTATGACATCATAATGGAATTTTACATTATGACATCATAATGGAATTTTACATTATGACATCATAATGGAATTTTGCATTATGACATCATAATGGAACTTTACATTATGACATCATAATGGAATGTTACATTATGACATCATAATGGAATTTTGCATTATGACATCATAATGGAGTTTTACATTATGACATCATAATGGAATTTTGCATTATGACATCATAATGGAATTTTACATTATGACATCATAATGGAATTTTGCATTATGACATCATAATGGAATGTTGCATTATGACATCATAATGGAATGTTACATTATGACATCATAATGGAATTTTGCATTATGACATCATAATGGAATTTTACATAATGACATCATAATGGAATTTTGCATTATGACATCATAATGGAATTTTGCATTATGACATCATAATGGAATGTTACATTATGACATCATAATGGAATTTTGCATTATGACATCATAATGGAATTTTGTATTATGACAGAATAATGGAATTTTACATTATGACATCATAATGGAATTTTGCATTATGACATCATAATGGAATTTTGCATTATGACATCATAATGGAATTTTGCATTATGACATCATAATGGAATTTTACATTATGACATCATAATGGAATTTTGCATTATGACATCATAATGGAATTTTACATTATGACATCATAATGGAATGTTACATTATGACATCATAATGGAATTTTACATTAGGACATCATAATGGAATGTTGCATTATGACATCATAATGGAATGTTACATTATGACATCATAATGGAATTTTACATTAGGACATCATAATGGAATATTGCATTATGACATCATAATGGAATGTTACATTATGACATCATAATGGAATATTGCATTATGACATCATAATTGAATGTTACATTATGACATCATAATGGAATTTTGCATTATGACATCTTAATGGAATGTTGCATTATGACATCATAATGGAATGTTACATTATGACATCATAATGGAATGTTGCATTATGACATCATAATGGAATGTTACATTATGACATCATAATGGAATTTTGCATTATGACATCATAATGGAATGTTGCATTATGACATCATAATGGAATGTTGCATTATGACTAGAGATGAGCGAACGTACTCGTTACAAGTACTTACGCACCCGAATACCGCGCTTTGCGAGTACTTCAGTACTCGCGCGCAAATATTCGGGGGGCGCCGGGGGGTGGGGAGAGGCGTGGCGGTGCGGGGGGTAGCAGCGGGGAACAGGGGGGAGCCCTCTCTCTCTCCCTCTCCCCCCCACTCCCCACTGCTACCCCCCGTGCTCCCACGGCGCCCCCCGAACTTTTTCGCCCGAGTACGGAAGTACTCGGAGTTCGCGGTGTTTGGGCGAAAAAGGGGCGTGGCCGAACACGTTTGCTCATCTCTAATTATGACATCATAATTGAATGTTACATTATGACATCATAATGGAATGTTGCATTATGACATCAGAATGGAATGTTGCATTAAGACATCAGAATGGAATGTTGCATTATGACATCATAATGGAATGTTATATTATGACATCATAATGGAAAAAGTTACATTATGACATCATAATGGAATTTGACATTATGACATCATAATGGACTTTTGCATTATGACATCATAATGGAATTTTGCATTATGACATCATAATGGACTTTTGCATTATGACATCATAATGGAATTTTGCATTATGACATCATAATAGAATTTTACATTGTGACATCATAATCGAATTTTGCATTATGACATCATAATGGAATGTTACATTATGACATCATAATGGAATGTTACATTATGACATCATAATGGAATTTTACATTATGACATCATGGAATTTTGTATTATGACATCATAATGGAATGTTACATTATGACATCATAATGGAATTTTGCATTATGACATCATAATGGAATGTTACATTATGACATCATAATGGAATTTTGCATTATGACATCATAATGGAATTTTACATTATGACATCATAATGGAATTTTGCATTATGACATCATAATGGAATTTTACATTATGACGTCATAATGGAATGTTACATTATGACATCATAATGGAATTTTACATTATGACATCATAATGGAATTTTGCATTATGACATCATAATGGAGTTTTACATTATGACATCATAATGGAATTTTGCATTATGACATCATAATGGAATTTTACATTATGACATCATAATGGAATTTTGCATTATGACATCATAATGGAATGTTGCATTATGACATCATAATGGAATGTTACATTATGACATCATAATGGAATTTTGCATTATGACATCATAATGGAATTTTACATAATGACATCATAATGGAATTTTGCATTATGACATCATAATGGAATGTTGCATTATGACATCATAATGGAATGTTACATTATGACATCATAATGGAATTTTGCATTATGACATCTTAATGGAATGTTGCATTATGACATCATAATGGAATGTTACATTATGACATCATAATGGAATTTTGCATTATGACATCATAATGGAATTTTGCATTATGACATCATAATGGAATGTTGCATTATGACATCATAATGGAATGTTGCATTATGACATCATAATGGAATGTTCCATTATGACATCATAATGGAATTTTGCATTATGACATCATAATGGAATGTTACATTATGACATCATAATGGAATTTTACATTATGACATCATAATGGAATTTTACATTATGACATCATAATGGAATTTTGCATTATGACATCATAATGGAATGTTACATTATGACATCATAATGGAATTTTACATTATGACATCATAATGGAATGTTACATTAGGACATCATAATGGAATGTTGCATTATGACATCATAATGGAATGTTACATTATGACATCATAATGGAATTTTACATTAGGACATCATAATGGAATGTTGCATTATGACATCATAATGGAATGTTACATTATGACATAATAATGGAATGTTGCATTATGACATCATAATGGAATTTTACATAATGACATCATAATGGAATTTTGCATTATGACATCATAATAGAATATTGCATTATGACATCATAATGGAATTTTACATTATGACATCATAATGGAATTTTGCATTATGACATCATAATGGAATGTTACATTATGACATCATAATGGAATTTTACATTATGACATCATAATGGAATGTTACATTAGGACATCATAATGGAATGTTGCATTATGACATCATAATGGAATGTTACATTATGACATCATAATGGAATTTTACATTAGGACATCATAATGGAATGTTGCATTATGATATCATAATGGAATGTTACATTATGACATAATAATGGAATGTTGCATTATGACATCATAATGGAATTTTACATAATGACATCATAATGGAATTTTGCATTATGACACCATAATAGAATATTGCATTATGACATCATAATGGAATTTTGCATTATGACATCATAATGGAATGTTACATTATGACATCATAATGGAATTTTGCATTATGACATCATAATGGAGTTTTACATTATGACATAATGGAATTTTGCATTATGACATCATAATGGAATTTTACATTATGACATCATAATGGAATTTTGCATTATGACATCATAATGGAATGTTGCATTATGACATCATAATGGAATGTTACATTATGACATCATAATGGAATTTTGCATTATGACATCATAATGGAATTTTACATAATGACATCATAATGGAATTTTGCATTATGACATCATAATAGAATATTGCATTATGACATCATAATGGAATTTTGCATTATGACATCATAATGGAATGTTACATTATGACATCATAATGGAATTTTACATTATGACATCATAATGGAATTTTACATTATGACATCATAATGGAATTTTGCATTATGACATCATAATGGAATGTTACATTATGACATCATAATGGAATTTTGCATTATGACATCATAATGGAATGTTGCATTATGACATCATAATGGAATTTTACATAATGACATCATAATGGAATTTTGCATTATGACATCATAATGGAATTTTGCATTATGACATCATAATGGAATGTTGCATTATGACATCATAATGGAATGTTACATTATGACATCATAATGGAATTTTGCATTATGACATCATAATGGAATGTTACATTATGACATCATAATGGAATTTTACATTATGACATCATAATGGAATTTTACATTATGACATCATAATGGAATTTTGCATTATGACATCATAATGGAATGTTACATTATGACATCATAATGGAATTTTACATTATGACATCATAATGGAATGTTACATTAGGACATCATAATGGAATGTTGCATTATGACATCATAATGGAATGTTACATTATGACATCATAATGGAATGTTACATTATGACATCATAATGGAATTTTACATTAGGACATCATAATGGAATGTTGCATTATGACATCATAATGGAATGTTACATTATGACATAATAATGGAATGTTGCATTATGACATCATAATGGAATTTTACATAATGACATCATAATGGAATTTTGCATTATGACATCATAATAGAATATTGCATTATGACATCATAATGGAATTTTACATTATGACATCATAATGGAATTTTGCATTATGACATCATAATGGAATGTTACACTATGACATCATAATGGAATTTTGCATTATGACATCATAATGGAATGTTGCATTATGACATCATAATGGAATTTTACATAATGACATCATAATGGAATTTTGCATTATGACATCATAATGGAATTTTGCATTATGACATCATAATGGAATGTTGCATTATGACATCATAATGGAATGTTACATTATGACATCATAATGGAATTTTGCATTATGACATCATAATGGAATGTTACATTATGACATCATAATGGAATTTTACATTATGACATCATAATGGAATTTTACATTATGACATCATAATGGAATTTTGCATTATGACATCATAATGGAATGTTACATTATGACATCATAATGGAATTTTACATTATGACATCATAATGGAATGTTACATTAGGACATCATAATGGAATGTTGCATTATGACATCATAATGGAATGTTACATTATGACATCATAATGGAATTTTACATTAGGACATCATAATGGAATGTTGCATTATGACATCATAATGGAATGTTACATTATGACATAATAATGGAATGTTGCATTATGACATCATAATGGAATTTTACATAATGACATCATAATGGAATTTTGCATTATGACATCATAATAGAATATTGCATTATGACATCATAATGGAATTTTACATTATGACATCATAATGGAATTTTGCATTATGACATCATGATGGAATGTTACATTATGACATCATAATGGAATTTTACATTATGACATCATAATGGAATGTTACATTAGGACATCATAATGGAATGTTGCATTATGACATCATAATGGAATGTTACATTATGACATCATAATGGAATTTTACATTAGGACATCATAATGGAATGTTGCATTATGACATCATAATGGAATGTTACATTATGACATAATAATGGAATGTTGCATTATGACATCATAATGGAATTTTACATAATGACATCATAATGGAATTTTGCATTATGACATCATAATAGAATATTGCATTATGACATCATAATGGAATTTTGCATTATGACATCATAATGGAATGTTACATTATGACATCATAATGGAGTTTTACATTATGACATCATAATGGAATTTTGCATTATGACATCATAATGGAATGTTACATTATGACATCATAATGGAATTTTGCATTATGACATCATAATTGAATGTTGCATTATGACATCATAATGGAATGTTACATTATGACATCATAATGGAATTTTGCATTATGACATCATAATGGAATTTTACATAATGACATCATAATGGAATTTTGCATTATGACATCATAATAGAATATTGCATTATGACATCATAATGGAATTTTGCATTATGACATCATAATGGAATGTTACATTATGACATCATAATGGAATTTTACATTATGACATCATAATGGAATTTTACATTATGACATCATAATGGAATGTTGCATTATGACATCATAATGGAATGTTACATTATGACATCATAATGGAATTTTGCATTATGACATCATAATGGAATGTTACATTATGACATCATAATGGAATTTTACATTATGACATCATAATGGAATGTTACATTAGGACATCATAATGGAATGTTGCATTATGACATCATAATGGAATGTTACATTATGACATCATAATGGAATTTTACATTAGGACATCATAATGGAATGTTGCATTATGACATCATAATGGAATGTTACATTATGACATAATAATGGAATGTTGCATTATGACATCATAATGGAATTTTACATAATGACATCATAATGGAATTTTGCATTATGACATCATAATAGAATATTGCATTATGACATCATAGTGGAATTTTACATTATGACATCATAATGGAATTTTGCATTATGACATCATAATGGAATGTTACATTATGACATCATAATGGAATTTTACATTATGACATCATAATGGAATGTTACATTAGGACATCATAATGGAATGTTGCATTATGACATCATAATGGAATGTTACATTATGACATCATAATGGAATTTTACATTAGGACATCATAATGGAATGTTGCATTATGACATCATAATGGAATGTTACATTATGACATAATAATGGAATGTTGCATTATGACATCATAATGGAATTTTACATAATGACATCATAATGGAATTTTGCATTATGACATCATAATAGAATATTGCATTATGACATCATAATGGAATTTTGCATTATGACATCATAATGGAATGTTACATTATGACATCATAATGGAATGTTACATTATGACATCATAATGGAATTTTACATTATGACATCATAATGGAATGTTACATTAGGACATCATAATGGAATGTTGCATTATGACATCATAATGGAATGTTACATTATGACATCATAATGGAATTTTACATTAGGACATCATAATGGAATGTTGCATTATGACATCATAATGGAATGTTACATTATGACATAATAATGGAATGTTGCATTATGACATCATAATGGAATTTTACATAATGACATCATAATGGAATTTTGCATTATGACATCATAATA
The DNA here is from genome assembly GCF_035609145.1 of Eleutherodactylus coqui. Taxonomy (NCBI): domain Eukaryota; kingdom Metazoa; phylum Chordata; class Amphibia; order Anura; family Eleutherodactylidae; genus Eleutherodactylus; species Eleutherodactylus coqui. The sequence goes on along the minus strand of NW_027102556.1, from coordinate 10,416 downwards.
GAATATTGCATTATGACATCATAATGGAATTTTGCATTATGACATCATAATGGAATGTTACATTATGACATCATAATGGAGTTTTACATTATGACATCATAATGGAATTTTGCATTATGACATCATAATGGAATTTTACATTATGACATCATAATGGAATGTTGCATTATGACATCATAATGGAATGTTGCATTATGACATCATAATGGAATGTTACATTATGACATCATAATGGAATTTTGCATTATGACATCATAATGGAATTTTACATAATGACATCATAATGGAATATTGCATTATGACATCATAATGGAATTTTACATTATGACATCATAATGGAATTTTGCATTATGACATCATAATGGAATGTTACACTATGACATCATAATGGAATTTTGCATTATGACATCATAATGGAATGTTGCATTATGACATCATAATGGAATTTTACATAATGACATCATAATGGAATTTTGCATTATGACATCATAATGGAATTTTGCATTATGACATCATAATGGAATGTTGCATTATGACATCATAATGGAATGTTACATTATGACATCATAATGGAATTTTGCATTATGACATCATAATGGAATGTTACATTATGACATCATAATGGAATTTTACATTATGACATCATAATGGAATTTTACATTATGACATCATAATGGAATTTTGCATTATGACATCATAATGGAATGTTACATTATGACATCATAATAAAATTTTACATTATGACATCATAATGGAATGTTACATTAGGACATCATAATGGAATGTTGCATTATGACATCATAATGGAATGTTACATTATGACATCATAATGGAATTTTACATTAGGACATCATAATGGAATGTTGCATTATGACATCATAATGGAATGTTACATTATGACATAATAATGGAATGTTGCATTATGACATCATAATGGAATTTTACATAATGACATCATAATGGAATTTTGCATTATGACATCATAATAGAATATTGCATTATGACATCATAATGGAATTTTACATTATGACATCATAATGGAATTTTGCATTATGACATCATGATGGAATGTTACATTATGACATCATAATGGAATTTTACATTATGACATCATAATGGAATGTTACATTAGGACATCATAATGGAATGTTGCATTATGACATCATAATGGAATGTTACATTATGACATCATAATGGAATTTTACATTAGGACATCATAATGGAATGTTGCATTATGACATCATAATGGAATGTTACATTATGACATAATAATGGAATGTTGCATTATGACATCATAATGGAATTTTACATAATGACATCATAATGGAATTTTGCATTATGACATCATAATAGAATATTGCATTATGACATCATAATGGAATTTTGCATTATGACATCATAATGGAATGTTACATTATGACATCATAATGGAGTTTTACATTATGACATCATAATGGAATTTTGCATTATGACATCATAATGGAATGTTACATTATGACATCATAATGGAATTTTGCATTATGACATCATAATTGAATGTTGCATTATGACATCATAATGGAATGTTACATTATGACATCATAATGGAATTTTGCATTATGACATCATAATGGAATTTTACATAATGACATCATAATGGAATTTTGCATTATGACATCATAATAGAATATTGCATTATGACATCATAATGGAATTTTGCATTATGACATCATAATGGAATGTTACATTATGACATCATAATGGAATTTTACATTATGACATCATAATGGAATTTTACATTATGACATCATAATGGAATGTTGCATTATGACATCATAATGGAATGTTACATTATGACATCATAATGGAATTTTGCATTATGACATCATAATGGAATGTTACATTATGACATCATAATGGAATTTTACATTATGACATCATAATGGAATGTTACATTAGGACATCATAATGGAATGTTGCATTATGACATCATAATGGAATGTTACATTATGACATCATAATGGAATTTTACATTAGGACATCATAATGGAATGTTGCATTATGACATCATAATGGAATGTTACATTATGACATAATAATGGAATGTTGCATTATGACATCATAATGGAATTTTACATAATGACATCATAATGGAATTTTGCATTATGACATCATAATAGAATATTGCATTATGACATCATAGTGGAATTTTACATTATGACATCATAATGGAATTTTGCATTATGACATCATAATGGAATGTTACATTATGACATCATAATGGAATTTTACATTATGACATCATAATGGAATGTTACATTAGGACATCATAATGGAATGTTGCATTATGACATCATAATGGAATGTTACATTATGACATCATAATGGAATTTTACATTAGGACATCATAATGGAATGTTGCATTATGACATCATAATGGAATGTTACATTATGACATAATAATGGAATGTTGCATTATGACATCATAATGGAATTTTACATAATGACATCATAATGGAATTTTGCATTATGACATCATAATAGAATATTGCATTATGACATCATAATGGAATTTTGCATTATGACATCATAATGGAATGTTACATTATGACATCATAATGGAATGTTACATTATGACATCATAATGGAATTTTACATTATGACATCATAATGGAATGTTACATTAGGACATCATAATGGAATGTTGCATTATGACATCATAATGGAATGTTACATTATGACATCATAATGGAATTTTACATTAGGACATCATAATGGAATGTTGCATTATGACATCATAATGGAATGTTACATTATGACATAATAATGGAATGTTGCATTATGACATCATAATGGAATTTTACATAATGACATCATAATGGAATTTTGCATTATGACATCATAATAGAATATTGCATTATGACATCATAATGGAATTTTGCATTATGACATCATAATGGAATGTTACATTATGACATCATAATGGAGTTTTACATTATGACATCATAATGGAATTTTGCATTATGACATCATAATGGAATTTTACATTATGACATCATAATGGAATGTTGCATTATGACATCATAATGGAATGTTGCATTATGACATCATAATGGAATGTTACATTATGACATCATAATGGAATTTTGCATTATGACATCATAATGGAATTTTACATAATGACATCATAATGGAATTTTGCATTATGACATCATAATAGAATATTGCATTATGACATCATAATGGAATTTTGCATTATGACATCATAATGGAATTTTACATTATGACATCATAATGGAATTTTGCATTATGACATCATAATGGAATGTTACATTATGACATCATAATGGAATTTTGCATTATGACATCATAATGGAATGTTGCATTATGACATCATAATGGAATTTTACATAATGACATCATAATGGAATTTTGCATTATGACATCATAATGGAATGTTGCATTATGACATCATAATGGAATTTTACATAATGACATCATAATGGAATTTTGCATTATGACATCATAATGGAATTTTACATAATGACATCATAATGGAATTTTGCATTATGACATCATAATGGAATTTTGCATTATGACATCATAATGGAATGTTGCATTATGACATCATAATGGAATGTTACATTATGACATCATAATGGAATTTTACATTATGACATCATAATGGAATTTTACATTATGACATCATAATGGAATTTTGCATTATGACATCATAATGGAATGTTACATTATGACATCATAATGGAATTTTGCATTATGACATCATAATGGAATGTTACATTAGGACATCATAATGGAATGTTGCATTATGACATCATAATGGAATGTTACATTATGACATCATAATGGAATTTTACATTAGGACATCATAATGGAATGTTGCATTATGACATCATAATGGAATGTTACATTATGACATAATAATGGAATGTTGCATTATGACATCATAATGGAATTTTACATAATGACATCATAATGGAATTTTGCATTATGACATCATAATAGAATATTGCATTATGACATCATAATGGAATTTTACATTATGACATCATAATGGAATTTTGCATTATGACATCATAATGGAATGTTACATTATGACATCATAATGGAATTTTACATTATGACATCATAATGGAATGTTACATTAGGACATCATAATGGAATGTTGCATTATGACATCATAATGGAATGTTACATTATGACATCATAATGGAATTTTACATTAGGACATCATAATGGAATGTTGCATTATGACATCATAATGGAATGTTACATTATGACATAATAATGGAATGTTGCATTATGACATCATAATGGAATTTTACATAATGACATCATAATGGAATTTTGCATTATGACATCATAATAGAATATTGCATTATGACATCATAATGGAATTTTGCATTATGACATCATAATGGAATGTTACATTATGACATCATAATGGAATTTTGCATTATGACATCATAATGGAATGTTACATTATGACATCATAATGGAATTTTACATTATGACATCATAATGGAATTTTACATTATGACATCATAATGGAATGTTGCATTATGACTAGAGATGAGCGAACGTACTCGTTACGAGTACTTATGCACCCGAATACCGCGCTTTGCGAGTACTTCAGTACTCGCGTGCAAATATTCGGGGGGCGCCGGGGGGCGGGGAGAGGCGTGGCGGTGCGGGAAGGTAGCAGCGGGGAACAGGGGGGAGCCCTCTCTCTCTCCCTCTCCCCCCCACTCCCCACTGCTACCCCCCGTGCTCCCACGGCGCCCCCCGAACTTTTTCGCCCGAGTACGGAAGTACTCGGAGTTCGCGGTGTTCGGGCGAAAAAGGGGTGTGGCCGAACACGTTTGCTCATCTCTAATTATGACATCATAATGGAATGTTACATTATGACATCATAATGGAATGTTGCATTATGACATCATAATGGAATGTTACATTATGACATCATAATGGAATTTTGCATTATGACATCATAATGGAATGTTACATTATGACATCATAATGGAATTTTGCATTATGACATCATAATGGAATGTTGCATTATGACATCATAATGGAATTTTGCATTATGACATCATAATGGAATGTTACATTATGACATCATAATGGAATTTTGCATTATGACATCATAATGGAATTTTACATTATGACATCATAATGGAATGTTGCATTATGACATCATAATGGAATGTTACATTATGACATCATAATGGAATTTTGCATTATGACATCATAATGGAATTTTGCATTATGACATCATAATGGAATGTTGCATTATGACTAGAGATGAGCGAACGTACTCGTTACGAGTACTTATGCACCCGAATACCGCGCTTTGCGAGTACTTCAGTACTCGCGCGCAAATATTCGGGGGGCGCCGGGGGGCGGGGAGAGGCGTGGCGGTGCGGGAAGGTAGCAGCGGGGAACAGGGGGGAGCCCTCTCTCTCTCCCTCTCCCCCCCACTCCCCACTGCTACCCCCCGTGCTCCCACGGCGCCCCCCGAACTTTTTCGCCCGAGTACGGAAGTACTCGGAGTTCGCGGTGTTCGGGCGAAAAAGGGGCGTGGCCGAACACGTTTGCTCATCTCTAATTATGACATCATAATGGAATGTTACATTATGACATCATAATGGAATGTTGCATTATGACATCATAATGGAATGTTACATTATGACATCATAATGGAATTTTGCATTATGACATCATAATGGAATGTTACATTATGACATCATAATGGAATTTTGCATTATGACATCATAATGGAATGTTGCATTATGACATCATAATGGAATTTTGCATTATGACATCATAATGGAATGTTACATTATGACATCATAATGGAATTTTGCATTATGACATCATAATGGAATGTTACATTATGACATCATAATGGATTTTTACATTATGACATCATAATGGAATTTTACATTATGACATCATAATGGACTTTTGCATTATGACATCATAATGGAATTTTGCATTATGACATCATAATGGAAAGTTACATTATGACATCATAATGGAATTTGACATTATGACATCATAATGGAATTTTGCATTATGACATCATAATGGAATTTTGCATTATGACATCATAATGGACTTTTGCATTATGACATCATAATGGAATTTTGCATTATGACATCATAATAGAATTTTACATTGTGACATCATAATCGAATTTTGCATTATGACATCATAATGGAATGTTACATTATGACATCATAATGGAATGTTACATTATGACATCATAATGGAATTTTACATTATGACATCATGGAATTTTGTATTATGACATCATAATGGAATGTTACATTATGACATCATAATGGAATTTTGCATTATGACATCATAATGGAATGTTACATTATGACATCATAATGGAATTTTACATTATGACATCATAATGGAATTTTGCATTATGACATCATAATGGAATTTTACATTATGACATCATAATGGAATTTTGCATTATGACATCATAATGGAATTTTACATTATGACATCATAATGGAATGTTACATTATGACATCATAATGGAATTTTACATTATGACATCATAATGGAATTTTGCATTATGACATCATAATGGAACTTTACATTATGACATCATAATGGAATTTTGCATTATGACATCATAATGGAACTTTGCATTATGACATCATAATGGAATGTTACATTATGACATCATAATGGAATTTTGCATTATGACATCATAATGGAGTTTTACATTATGACATCATAATGGAATTTTGCATTATGACATCATAATGGAATGTTACATTATGACATCATAATGGATTTTTACATTATGACATCATAATGGAATTTTACATTATGACATCATAATGGACTTTTGCATTATGACATCATAATGGAATTTTGCATTATGACATCATAATGGAAAGTTACATTATGACATCATAATGGAATTTGACATTATGACATCATAATGGAATTTTGCATTATGACATCATAATGGAATTTTGCATTATGACATCATAATGGACTTTTGCATTATGACATCATAATGGAATTTTGCATTATGACATCATAATAGAATTTTACATTGTGACATCATAATCGAATTTTGCATTATGACATCATAATGGAATGTTACATTATGACATCATAATGGAATGTTACATTATGACATCATAATGGAATTTTACATTATGACATCATGGAATTTTGTATTATGACATCATAATGGAATGTTACATTATGACATCATAATGGAATTTTGCATTATGACATCATAATGGAATGTTACATTATGACATCATAATGGAATTTTACATTATGACATCATAATGGAATTTTGCATTATGACATCATAATGGAATTTTACATTATGACATCATAATGGAATTTTGCATTATGACATCATAATGGAATGTTGCATTATGACATCATAATGGAATGTTACATTATGACATCATAATGGAATTTTGCATTATGACATCATAATGGAATGTTACATTATGACATCATAATGGAATTTTACATTATGACATCATAATGGAATTTTGCATTATGACATCATAATGGAATTTTGTATTATGACAGAATAATGGAATTTTACATTATGACATCATAATGGAATTTTGCATTATGACATCATAATGGAATGTTACATTATGACATCATAATGGAATTTTGCATTATGACATCATAATGGAATTTTGCATTATGACATCATAATGGAATTTTGCATTATGACATCATAATGGAATTTTACATTATGACATCATAATGGAATGTTACATTATGACATCATAATGGAATTTTACATTAGGACATCATAATGGAATGTTGCATTATTACATCACAATGGAATGTTACATTATGACATCATAATGGAATTTTACATTAGGACATCATAATGGAATGTTGCATTATGACATCATAATGGAATGTTACATTATGACAATAATGGAATGTTGCATTATGACATCATAATGGAATTTTACATAATGACATCATAATGGAATTTTGCATTATGACATCATAATAGAATATTGCATTATGACATCATAATGGAATTTTGCATTATGACATCATAATGGAATGTTACATTATGACATCATAATGGAATTTTGCATTATGACATCATAATGGAATGTTACATTATGACATCATAATGGAATTTTACATTATGACATCATAATGGAATTTTACATTATGACATCATAATGGAATTTTGCATTATGACATCATAATGGAATGTTGCATTATGACTAGAGATGAGCGAACGTACTCGTTACGAGTACTTATGCACCCGAATACCGCGCTTTGCGAGTACTTCAGTACTCGCGTGCAAATATTCGGGGGGCGCCGGGGGGCGGGGAGAGGCGTGGCGGTGCGGGAGGTAGCAGCGGGGAACAGGGGGGAGCCCTCTCTCTCTCCCTCTCCCCCCCACTCCCCACTGCTACCCCCCGTGCTCCCACGGCGCCCCCCGAACTTTTTCGCCCGAGTACGGAAGTACTCGGAGTTCGCGGTGTTCGGGCGAAAAAGGGGCGTGGCCGAACACGTTTGCTCATCTCTAATTATGACATCATAATGGAATGTTACATTATGATATCATAATGGAATGTTGCATTATGACATCATAATGGAATGTTACATTATGACATCATAATGGAATTTTGCATTATGACATCATAATGGAATGTTACATTATGACATCATAATGGAATTTTGCATTATGACATCATAATGGAATGTTGCATTATGACATCATAATGGAATTTTGCATTATGACATCATAATGGAATGTTACATTATGACATCATAATGGAATTTTGCATTATGACATCATAATGGAATTTTACATTATGACATCATAATGGAATGTTGCATTATGACATCATAATGGAATGTTACATTATGACATCATAATGGAATTTTGCATTATGACATCATAATGGAATTTTGCATTATGACATCATAATGGAATGTTGCATTATGACTAGAGATGAGCGAACGTACTCGTTACGAGTACTTATGCACCCGAATACCGCGCTTTGCGAGTACTTCAGTACTCGCGCGCAAATATTCGGGGGGCGCCGGGGGGCGGGGAAAGGCGTGGCGGTGCGGGAGGTAGCAGCGGGGAACAGGGGGGAGCCCTCTCTCTCTCCCTCTCCCCCCCACTCCCCACTGCTACCCCCCGTGCTCCCACGGCGCCCCCCGAACTTTTTCGCCCGAGTACGGAAGTACTCGGAGTTCGCGGTGTTCGGGCGAAAAAGGGGCGTGGCCGAACACGTTTGCTCATCTCTAATTATGACATCATAATGGAATGTTACATTATGACATCATAATGGAATGTTGCATTATGACATCATAATGGAATGTTACATTATGACATCATAATGGAATTTTGCATTATGACATCATAATGGAATGTTACATTATGACATCATAATGGAATTTTGCATTATGACATCATAATGGAATGTTGCATTATGACATCATAATGGAATTTTGCATTATGACATCATAATGGAATGTTACATTATGACATCATAATGGAATTTTGCATTATGACATCATAATGGAATGTTACATTATGACATCATAATGGATTTTTACATTATGACATCATAATGGAATTTTACATTATGACATCATAATGGACTTTTGCATTATGACATCATAATGGAATTTTGCATTATGACATCATAATGGAAAGTTACATTATGACATCATAATGGAATTTGACATTATGACATCATAATGGAATTTTGCATTATGACATCATAATGGAATTTTGCATTATGACATCATAATGGACTTTTGCATTATGACATCATAATGGAATTTTGCATTATGACATCATAATAGAATTTTACATTGTGACATCATAATCGAATTTTGCATTATGACATCATAATGGAATGTTACATTATGACATCATAATGGAATGTTACATTATGACATCATAATGGAATTTTACATTATGACATCATGGAATTTTGTATTATGACATCATAATGGAATGTTACATTATGACATCATAATGGAATTTTGCATTATGACATCATAATGGAATGTTACATTATGACATCATAATGGAATTTTACATTATGACATCATAATGGAATTTTGCATTATGACATCATAATGGAATTTTACATTATGACATCATAATGGAATTTTGCATTATGACATCATAATGGAATGTTGCATTATGACATCATAATGGAATGTTACATTATGACATCATAATGGAATTTTGCATTATGACATCATAATGGAATGTTACATTATGACATCATAATGGAATTTTACATTATGACATCATAATGGAATTTTGCATTATGACATCATAATGGAATTTTGTATTATGACAGAATAATGGAATTTTACATTATGACATCATAATGGAATTTTGCATTA